>NC_056748.1:994994369-995119369 GCF_019279795.1 Protopterus annectens | reverse complement strand
AAGCTATTCTGCAACGAATTTTAGATGTAACATTTTTTTTGCCATCTATAGGTTTAGCGTTTCAAGGAGAGAACACAACAATTGGAAATGTCCACAATGGAAATTTTTTAGGGCTTTTGGAACTAATTGCAAAATATGATGAAGTAACACAACAAAGTTCAACAAAATCAGAAGGAAGAACTATGAAAGGATCTGTCCATTATTTGTCGTGGTATTCTAAAAATGAGTTTATAGGCCTTTGTGTGGACCAAGTTCTTAACACCATTCTGGATCAAAGAAGGGACTCAAATTTTTATGGCATAATTGTTGATGCAACACCAGATATCTCGCACAATGAACAAAATGTCCTGATTCTCAGATATGTATTTCAAAACAAAGATTTAAACAAATTTGAAGTAAATGAACGTTTCATTGAATTCATAAATTTTACTGGGAAAACTGGACAAAAAATAACTGAAGAAGTACTTGTTACTCTTAAAAAAACACAATATGCCTCTTCAAGATTGCCGTTTACAAGCGTACGATAATGGTGTCAATATGCGTGGTAAAGCAATTGGCGTTCAAACCCGCATCCTAGAAAAGAACAAATTTGCAGTGTTCTCCCCTTGTGGTGCACATTCATTAAATCGCGTAGGAGTGAATGCTGCAAAAATCAATCCAAATGTTATAACATTTTTTGGAAATATAGAGAGCTTGTACACTTTTTTTGCTCATAGTCCTGCACGCTGGGAGGTACTTAGAAAACACATACCATTATCTCTTAAAAGTGTATCAGAAACAAGATGGAGCGAAAGAATTCAAGCTGTGCATCCAATCATCAAACATTACCCCGGTGTACTTGCTGCGATAGATGACATTCTTAGTGAGATGGCTACAGGATTAACTCCTTCAGCACTAAATACACTTAAAGGTTTGAAGAAATATTTCAGTTCTTATAAAGGTCTGTTGGTGACAATATTCTGGCATAAAATACTAGCCAGTATTGATAATACCAATACTGTCATACAAAGAAAAGGATTATCTCTTGATATAGAGACCGCCTTGGTAAAAGACTTAGTGGAAGAAAATCAGACGTTGCGTGATTCATGGGAAAACATTGTTCATGAAGCCAAAGCAGTTGCTGCAGCAATAGAAATCCAACCAATTTCCCGAAAAGCACACAAATTCTGAAAACTGTGAAGAAGACTTCCGATATTCTGTAGTGTACCAAGTGTTGGATTTTATTATCAATGATATAAAAACAAGATTTGAAGCAGTGAATAATATTTGCGAATTATTCTCTCCCGTTTTAAATTTTCAGGATTTGGACAAAGATCAGCTAACCACAAAAGTAGCAATACTTGTAAAAGCTTACGAAAGAGATTTGTCGGATGATTTAATAAATGAAGTACTTCACCTTAAAACAGTCCACAAGACCATTTTTTGGTCAGAAAAGTCACCAATTAAACTTCTTAATTTAATATATGAAAAAAATCTGCCAGAAATATTTGGCAATATTTTCCTTGCATTGAAATTATTTTGTACTATTCCAGTAGCTGTCTCATCGGCTGAGAGATCGTTCAGTAAATTGGAAAATTCATTAAAAAATGTGCAGAGAAATTCTACTAGCCAAGAACGGCTTAATCATTTGGCAATTTTATGTATAGAAAATGATTTTGCTAAAAAAAGTCGATTACTCAAAAATAATTGAAAAATTTGCTGTAATGAAAGCTAGAAAGTACACTTTCCAATAATTTTGTTGTTGTTTTTTTTTATAACTATAATTATGGGGGCCCACAAAAACAATCTAGCCTTGGGGCTCACTTCAGCATGTGGGGGCCATGGAAAATGTCTTACCATTTTGCAGTGGGGCACCTCTCACACCCCCTGCCACTTATATATTCTAACTCCAAGATTGCACTACAGTGAGGAAAAGAGTAATTTTCCTGATCCCCACTGTAGTGCGATGCCCTTCAAAATACCGATGCTCCACACTAAGAACACAATTTCCTTATTGACGTTTCACAGTCGACAGGAATTGTGTTCATAGTTTTATCTCTCTGCCACTCTGTGTTCGTCCTTCCAACTGTTGAGGAAAGCCACCTCGACATTTTGATTGTAAGCCTATACAGATACATAGAGAGAGAGACTGGTTATTTTACATGTATGTTTGCATATGCATGCCTGTGATATATAGTGTGTATAGCTATGTACATATATAGTTACACGGGTCTACCTGAGATGATTGACAAGCCATTTGATCGACTTTCATTTGGTCGACAATTCATTTGGTCGACAGGCAGATTTGCCCCCCTCCCCAATGTTGTGCAACCCTGGAGTTGATATATATATATATATATATATATATATATATATATATATATATATATAGTTAGGGGGGGTGTGGGGGGCACAGCCCCCCACATAAAACTGCTTGTAGACCAAATGAACTGTCGACCAAATGAAAGTCGATCATATGGCCTGTCGACCATGTGACAGGGATCCAGTTACACAGGTATGTGAGTATATGGATATGTAATGTGTAGCTATTTCTCTCTCTCATATACATTACATGTATAAAAATCAAATTAGTGAAGTCATTGTAAATCACAGGTATTATGATAGCATATGTTATGTATGTTTGTGTACTCTGATGGTGATCTCTGTCTGGATAGAGGGTTTGCTGTCTAGGGAGTAGTGGTCTCTGTCTGGAGAGAGTGTTTGCTGCCTACAGTGTGGTGGTCTGTGTCTGGAGAGAGAGCTTGATATTTAGGGAGCACTTTGGAGGAACCATCAGAATCTACAGCGTAATATCCTTCAGATCTGTTTCCATATAAATGCTGTCTCCTCCAAAGCTTTGCATTCTGTTCATTTATTCACTCATTTGGTGATACTCACATTATCCTGTCCAGCATCATGTTGGCAATAATCCAGGTGTGGTAAATGCAAGGAATTATGGTACTAAGAATAGGGTATATGGTAACACAAGAATTATGAGTTTTTGGGCTGATATTCCAAGATATTCAGTACTAAGATACGCATATTAGCACAATTATCCATATTTCTATACATATCTCTGGCATTGTGCACTTGGACAGATTGTGATTCAGTATTTCACATGCCCAGCCACTAGAGGGACCATGAATGGCTCCTCAGATGAGTGGGGTACTTGGTAAGACACATATTATGATTTTTCCCCCTGGAAATATCATGAGTGTAATTGCCTCTCTTGAAAATTACATTAATAACATGACCCATAAGAAAATTGCATATTATTTCAGGGCTTCAAATGAAAGCTTATAAAATGCTACAGAGATTGTTACTGATATCAGCTGCCGATATGCTACCATTTGGCAGACATTCAAACTTGTTCAGCAATAAGATATGCATATTAGCATAATTATCACATTTCTGCACATATCTCTTACATAATGCATTTAGACAAATGATGCTCCTGTATTTCATGTGTCCAGTCACTGCAGAGGTCTTTTATAATTTCTGAGATATATACATTTGTTTACAGCTAGGTTGAAAAAGTGCATTCCCTGAATTTTAGCTCAGGAGAGGTTGTCCAGGCAAGAACTCTTCAGATATCAGGAGGCATGAAATTCCACTCAGGCCAGGTGTGAAGGAGTTAGAAAATGTAAGATTCCTGACAAGTGAAGAAAGACTGCAAACAGAAAAATCATGGGGTGGAAATATAATACAGAACTTTGTTTTGGAGTGGCTGTGTTGTGTAAAAAAATATTGAAAATACTAGATGCAACATTGGTAAGGATGGGAATGTAAACTGTTGTGGACATGACATGGAGAGAAGATGTTTATAGAATTATAGCATATATAACTAGCAAGGAAAGACAGCATCTGTTTCATCAAATATTCAGCTATGTGGTGGTTAACACGAAGATTATAATTGTAGGAGACTGTGTGATATAAACCTGATTGGAAAAAGAAAGAGAAAGAGGTAAAAAAATACAGAAAGTGATAAAATGTGGTAAATTAACTGTGTAGAGCAAAAGTCAATGGACTTATAGGCACTTGGATCCGAAATTGGTTATTTTGCATTATCAGAAGGCTTGGGGGTGACAGATGGTGATGCGCTTGTGATAGGTGTAAAATTGGAGTCCTTTTCCACTGGATTGCTGATAATTGCAATTCATTTTGTGGTAATATAGTGATCATCAGAATACATAAATGTCACAGTAGTGTACTCAGACTGGTATATAGCAGCATAATATGTCAAATAATGTGAAAGTATGAAAGTGATCCAATAATATCTTACCAAGTCTTATACCGAAACGTAATCAATAGCTCTATTCTGAAACATACATACTATATTACTTCAAGTTTAGTAATTTTCCTCTGGTAGCTGTAGCCACCCCTTCCACCTTGATTCACAGGTCTTGTACCAATATACAATATTTATTATTTAAGGTGCCTTAAGGTTTGTTCTTTTTCTCTGCAAAATCTTCACATGCCATTGAGAAAGCACATAACATTCTCTTGAGAAAAGCATAGTTTGTGGTTTTCCCTTGATAACCGTTATTCCTGTATGTCTCATGCTCAGCCTGAAGGTTATCTCACAAAACTTTCCTTTCTACTGAAACTGCTTTTACTGAAACTGCATGTATGAAATGTTTAAAATGAAGACAGAGGCCTGGCTTTACATTTTCAGACCTATGCAAAGTCTATTTTACTATATTTATATAAAGTCTATTCTAACTTATGTCTGACAGCTACATTTAAGGGAAGAGCCTCAGTCTTAAAACTGTTTTTTCAGACCATTTAGCAATATGGATTGGAGTCATAAAAGAAAGGGAGTATATTACAATCGAAAAGGGGAAAAATGAATAAATGAGAAATTATGGCATGAAATTGGAGAGTGCAAAGTATTGCAGTCATACAACCATGAAGGACTTGTATGAAAATTGCTCTGAAAGGTGGACTGAATTTAAAAAGAAATATAAAAATAATTTTTTGAATGGCAGGGTTATATAAAAAGGAAAAAGTAAAGTATGGGAAATTTATAGAAATGTATTAGAGAATTTAGAAAATAATACAAGGGAGTATTATGATATGGAAAAAGAACTATATAAAAGAAATATAAATAATATTAAGGCATTACTGTTTAGGGAGAGATATTTACAAGGAGGAGGTGTTTGCATATTTGGGTAAAATAGTAAAGGAGGATATTAGTATAATGAGAGAAATTAAAAATATAAAAAGAGAGGTAAAAAGAGCACAAGAGCAAATTATAAGTATTGTAGTACAGCATGTGGAAAATAGGTATAAGGGTAAAACGAAAAAAATAAGAAAGAATGGAAAGTAAACAACTTGGCTCAGTATCAAGCCCAGATGATATAGTGTATGTAATGTACAAGGAATTAATGGATTGGCAAAGAGAGTATTTTTTAAATGAATGAATGGTTGAAGGAAGGGTTTGCTTAGGAAGAGTTATGTAGTAGGATATTAAAATTTATATGGAAGAAAGATGAGAAGAATGAAATAAAAAACGGAGAACATCACACTACATAAAATGGATTATAACATGTTTTATGAGAATAATACAGAGGCGAATAGAAGGAAGGATAAGGGATATTGTGGAAGAAGCCATGTATGGTATTAAAAGGAAAGGATGCCAATAACTGTTATTGGTTGTGATTGAAATTGTGGATTATATTATAAGTAACAGGGTGGATGTGAAACTTATGGCAGGTGATATTAGCAAGGCATTTTATACAGTAGGACATGGTGCTTTGTGGGATGTTATGGAGAATATGAAGTAACAGAATTAGGAAAAAGTATAAGTCAGCATATCAAAGTAATAAAATGAGAGTGTTAGTGAACGGGTGGCTGAGTAAAGAAATATACATGATGTACGGTATAAGACATGGATGTCCCATGAGTGGAATATTGTTTGTACCAGTAATGAATGTGATAGTGAGTGAAATATCTTATAAAATGAAAGATGCTGTGCAGTACATGCGATGCAAAAGGAGGGGTGATTTCAGTAGTTCTGACATACCTAGATGATATAGTTGTAATTGCTAAGAACAAAATATAGATGAGGGAAGTGTTGGTTTGTCTGAATGAATGTTTAAAGGAAATGGGAATGACCAAGAATAAAGAAAAAAAGTAAAAAAGTAAGGGGTTGGGAGAAAATGGGAAAGGGGTGTATGTTCAGTGGATAAAGTGTCTTTGCTAGAGATAACATTTAGGGAAAATGATACAGTTATGATGAAATTTGAGGGTTTAATAAAATAAATATGTCTTCTATGGATGCATAATAGCATTCAGGAAAAAGGTTTATCTAGCAATTTTTGTATTAAGGAGAAAATAGCATATATATCAAATGTTAATATTTTACCAGAAAATATGAAAAATGAAATTGCAGAAGTGATATTTTCTTTCATATGGGGTTCAGGATTAAATCCAGTGAAAAGAGGTGTGTTGTACATGAGTGAAGGGGGATTGAGAGGTACTAAATCTAGTTGTTTATCTTACTTCTTTGAACTTGTGGAGAGTATTAACATGGGTAAAGAAAGAGAATGAGAAGTTAATCATGGAAATTGTTTAAATGTAAGTACAAAAAGATCTGGGAGATAATAAAAATAAGAAAAAGAGAAAAGGGATATGTAAATGAAGACATTAAAAATATCAAGAAAAAATACTAACTTGGAAAATAGAAATTGATGATATAGAGAAATATAGAATGATTTAGTATGATGATGTGATGAAAGAATATTAGTATGTAAATCCACGGGAACATTTAGCAGAGGAAGCAATAAAATAAGTTACCAGTAAAGGGGAATGTGCCATATAAAAAGAAAGTTGAAAGAGTGTGCTTATTTTGCAGGGAGAAATACACAACAGAGCATGTTTTTTTTTTTTTTGAAATGTAAAAGAGTGAGGAAACTTCGGAAAAAGAATACTAATGACATAATATAGATATGAATATGATTATAAAAACTAAAGGAAATAGTGTGTGAGAAAGGTAGATAAGAATTTATTTTATATAATATGGGTTACTTTGAATGAAAGACTGAATGAAATTTTGTTCAAAAGGAAATGGATTTTGAACGATTTATTGTAAAAAATTAGATTATGGTTGTTGAAGAAGAAATGGAAGTCAATCATGAAGCACTAACAACAAGGATGTTATAAGAAAATGATAAATAGTAAAAAAAAACATATATATGTGCCTATAAATATGTACATTTTGTAAATAATATGTTTTATGTTGTATTAAATAAAGGATCCCTACTCTTTTTAATAGGTGCCATGGGATCTTTTACATCCACCTGAGCTACCACCAACTTAAGCAGATGGGACCTCAGTTTAATGTCTCATCCAAAGGACAGCACACGCAGAAGTGCAGCAACCCCTATCATGCTGCCTTGCAGTGGCAACAATTGATCTACTTGGTGTGAGAATAGAACCTACAATCTTCTGCACAAAAGGTGAGCATGCTACCTGTTGCACCACTGATAGTCCATCTTTTCTGTCATATTACTGTTCTGCACAACTTACTTCTCAGCTCTTTTAACATGCTTCTGTCACACACTACCCAAGACACTCTGATTCTAGTGTTCGGACTTCCATTCTTCTTAATCACTCTTAAAGCTGTTAACCTGTTCCACTATTTTCCCTGCAGTTCTTAGCTTTTTCCTGATTTTCTCCATTTACTGCCATTACAGCTGTCTTATCTGTACTCAGTTTCATCCTATATGCCAATAGTTTTGAATTCCATTCCCTTATCTTTTGCTAAAGTTTTTGCTCAGAAGCTTTGTTGATCTGTCCCCTCTGACCCATTTGCTAATATAGCCTATCACCAGTATAAACTGCACTGCAGTGGGCTCACAGTAGAACCTTGATGCACAACCAACCCTAATGCATGACCACTCCCACTGGGAACCCCTCTGTGAGTTTGAACACTGTTCACAGTTGCATTATTGGGTCCTTGTATATGGCCTTCACTAATTCTGCTAATGTTTCTGAGACTTTGAACCTTTCCAGGACTGTCCAAATCAGCATTCATGGGACCTTGTCATATGATTTCTCCAAGTCTAGGAATGTCCAGTTGGACTCTGTCCTCATCTCTAGCTTCTTCTCAGCTATATGGCCCACTGTAAACATCACATAGTTGGGTTGGGCTGCATCCTGATCTGAATCTAAACTGCTTGTTTCTCATTCTGCTTTCTACTACTCTGCATATTCATTTATCAATCACTTTTTCAAGAACTTTCATACAGTGGGACATGAGGCTGATACCTCTGTGCTGCTCACAGTTGTGAATATCCCCTTTGTTCTTGTACACAGGCACTAGTATGTCTATTATCCAGTTATCTGGGATACACCTTTCTCTCCATACTGCTATGAGTACCCTCTGAAACCATTTCTCCCCTACCTCAACCAACATCTTGATCTCATGTGCCTTGACCTCGTCTGAGCCTGCTACTTTCCATGGATTCATTTTCCTTAGTGCTGTTCTTACTTCTCCTATGGTGGGTTTCTCCTTTTCATTCATAGTAGGCAATGTCTAGGGGTGTACAGCCTGTGGGGTTTTCTTCATTCAGAAACTGCTGGAAGTAAAACTTCTATTTGCCTTTGATGTCCTGTGGACTGGAAGCAGGTTGTTGCTGGCATCCCTTCTGAAGAGTGTCTGACTATCTTCTTCATCTTTTTGTCTTTGTCTTGCATATTTATAGAGTTTCTTTGTACTGTTTACTGAGTCACCTTCTAGAAGCTCTTAAAATGCTTCTGATGCATTTTTCTTTGGTATTGCAACTGCTCTCTTAGCCTCTTTGTTAGCCAACCAACATTCATTCTTAGCTTGGTCTGGTCCATCTTTACTATCTCCCACTTTTTCTTTCCTTTTGATGGCTTTCCTTGTGTACCATATTTCTGTACCTGGCTCAGCTGTTTGCCTGTTCTATAGTCTTCACAATACTGTTTTGAGGTGCTGCCATTCTTCTTCAGTTCTACCTATTTCCTCTTCTTTCTGAGGTGCTAGAGCCCTGAGTGTTTCCTTGAACTCACGTGGTTCCTTTCCAGTCAATATCAGGTCTTTAGCCTATTCTATGTTGACTTTAAAAAAGTGTATATGTAAGATTTTACATGTAGATTGTGTATCCTCATTTGTATGACAATGTCCTATGGATGCATTACATAATCCCATAACTTTCTTCTTTAATTTTCCTTCAGGGTAGTTTGGTTTGCTATTGGAAGAAGTTAGAGAACAGAGAATACATAGCAGTCTATAGATCATATGCCTTCAAGTTATCTATCTGTTTATTTATTTATCAGTGTATGTAGGCATGCGTGCAGGTATCTATCTATCTATCTATCTATCTCTCTATCTATCTCTCTATCTATCTATCTATCTATCTATCTATCTATCTATCTATCTATCTATCTATCTATCTATCTATCTATCTCTCTATCTATCTATCTATCTATCTATATTTTCCGAGAGGGAAGTTTGAAATATAACTCTTAAAATCTGAAAGCTTCTTTCTGACAAATAGACCCTCTCACCTTCTTATCTAGACTGTAGTATAACATTTTATAATACCTTTTAGTAGATTTCTGCAAGAATATTAGGTCTATAAATGACCCTTGGAAGTTTGTGAGTTATATAAAGTGTATCTGCACTCTGGATTATGCATCAAGTGTCTCTGTGGATTAGCTCAACCAACATTAATGATCTAAATCTAAGTGAATGAAGTTTTTGTACTGTATTAATGTTTCCTAAATAAAATCCTTCAAAAAGAATATAAGATGATGTTGAATTAATACAACAATTTTGAAAATAAAAGTACATATGAATGAAAATAACTTTTAGAACTGTATTAAAAATATGAATTCAAAATAATATGAACAAAAATATTTTTTTAGAACAGGATTAAAAATATAAATCTTCTAAAATTACATATATATAGTCTGGAAGACGCTAAAAAGATGCAAGTTTCCTTTTTGCATTTGTGCAGAATGTACTGTAATTTAAGTTTCTCAGAATATGAATGGAGGAGTAGTTATAACACAAGATTCTTGACAAATCATGGAGCATTATAATTACCTCTGTGTATGTTCCATTAAAACAAAAATCAGGTGTTTATTAGTAGTGGAAAGGAAGATCTCAACATTCATCCAAGTCAGAAGTTAATATCATGATGAGACTTTAATATAGTTTTAGACCTGAGATTAGACAAAACAACTATGGGTGAACCATCGTATTATTTTTATTTTTGTTCCAAGCATGTCTCCCAAGGCAATTTATAGAAAACTACTATATAAAGAGGCAAAAAAACAACAGTTATATGTAAATACAGTCACATGGATTTGACTGATTATATTTCGGTATCTAATAATATGATATACCTGATTCGGGAGAAGGAGCACTAAACCCACAGTCTGATAAGATCAGTCAGACCTAGGGTTAAAAATAATTGTAACAGCTCTGTAAACTTTTTTTTTTTTTTTTTTACAGAGGAGTGTGATAGTGTTTCTAATAAATATGGTGAGAAGATGTAAAGAATTTGTAGTGCAGCAGTCCAAGGAATTTTGTCAGCAGACCAGTGTTCTAAATATTTATTTTCCAAAACAAGTGGGCTACATATAAATACTTTGTTTCACAGAAATGCAAAATTATGTCAGGAAAGATCTGAAAAAAAAAACAAAAAAGAAATTCAACAAGGTCTGAAACATCAGTTGCAACTTTTAGATACTGTAACCAGAAACCAAGAAAAACTGTGTAGTCCAGTGGTGCAATGCGAGAATACAAGAACCAAAAAAAAAACAAAAATGTAAACTCTCCAACCATAAGTCTGGTCAGTTTATAGACGTTCCCAAAAACTGCTGGACAAAATGGCCCTAATTTCAAAAGATTTGCTCTCAGTGTGACTACTTATACTGACAGCAGGTATTTTGGAATCTGGTCCCCGCAGTAACTTGTTTAATGATAGACCTTACACTGAAGTAAGTCACACTGAAAATTGATCTTTCTGAATCAGAGCAGACTTACATTAAGAGCAACTCCTTTACAATCTGGCACAATTAATTAAATTCACACAATTTTAATCATGGATACTGTTGATTGATGTATCAGCAGAAATATGCTAACACATTAAAAGGGGATAGGTACCTTAATGCACTGTATGTGGCCAACACTT
This sequence comes from Protopterus annectens, assembly GCF_019279795.1. Classification (NCBI taxonomy): domain Eukaryota; kingdom Metazoa; phylum Chordata; order Ceratodontiformes; family Protopteridae; genus Protopterus; species Protopterus annectens. The sequence goes on along the minus strand of NC_056748.1, from coordinate 995,108,219 downwards.
AATTAAACAAATGTAGGAAAAAAATAAAACAAATTCAGCTATGTTAATTATTATGCTTGATAATATGTAAGAGAACACCATGATCACAATGCTAAGATCAAATCATTGTTGGATACAGCATAGTTATAAAAGAAATTGTACCAGGTATACTGTTAGGCATACCAGACATTAAGAAACAATGAGTTAAGAGGAAGCAAAACTCCAGGACCAGGTGTCATATCTTCTGCATTTTATATAACATTCTTACATATGCTAGCTCCTTGTTTATTAAAACTTAATCAGCTGCACTCTGATTTAGGCTGGACCCCAGTAATTCACAAAAATCTCTCCAGTACTGCTCTAAGTCTTGAGCAGGGGAATAAAAAAAATAATTTAGACGTATTTCCCTGTTATGCAGTGACCCCAAATTATAGATTAACAGGATTGCTGAGGTTATTTTTATTTTTGTCCCAGGCATACTGCTGGTTATAATTAACCAAAGTTTGCAAATGCTGACACTCAGTATATGCAATAACAAAATCAGAATCTATGAACCTGTAGTTCTTGTAAAATATAAAACATAGGTATCTGACCAGTTTAATTTAGAGTTAAGAGACATGCATTTTTCACAATTGCCAAGGCCTTTTAGTCAGTTAATTCATTTTTTTAAAAAGAATCTATTGTTAAAGTGATAGAAGGGAGATAGTGGTTTCCCATATGTCATTCTTTGTTTATATTAGTGTTGTAGCATCTACTGACTCTAATAAAAGTGAATCACCATATTTGTTCTGTAGGTAATAAGATACCTTCACAATAGATCTTAATAAACACAGATGATTTAATTTTTTGAAATGAGAGCATTACATAAGAAACAGATTATAAGGTTTGTCAAATTAAGTTGAATCTATTAGTATTTCTTAGAAACTCATCTCACACTGTATACATTTGTGTAAATCCACAACAAACGTGATGATATAAATGTTGCATCTTATTTCAGTCACTGGAAGATTAAATGGTATCAAAAGGATATGCTTCCCAAAATGGGCATTTGTTTTTCAATTCAGGTGAAAACATAACTCCAATTAGACTTTTCATAATCAGACATGAAAAGCAGTGCATTAAATTCCTGTGCAGAGTGGGATCCCCAAGAATATCCTGGGCACAACTGAGGTTAGACATATAAGCCTTAGGGCTGCACTTACCAGATCCTGGCTTATATGCAGTACCTTAGCTTTTTACCAATATGTACAACTGGATCCTTTCTGAAGTAAACAATCCAAGCCCATGTTCAGCTGAGCCATTGTGAATTACTTGTATTATAGAAGTGAAGGCCTCTGCCATTTATCATCAACTCACCTGAGCTGGGATCACAAAAGCTTGGGAAAAGTATCTCAGATTTCAAGAGATTGAATGCAGACAATCTCAGATCAAAGAAGCTTGAGCTCATGAAAAACTCAAGAAGCTGACTTGCTACTGCTTTTTGCACATAATAGCTTTTACTCTTCGGGGGAATGTTTTTGCTTCTATTTCCCCAAAGCTATTTTTTCTGATTCACAACCATATACAAGCACTTTAAAATTCTTCCATCAGTGCACACTGTGACACCCCTGCACTGGCCCAGTAATCAAGGAGCCTCAATTCTCACCACTAGCACCAGTGAGGGACATACACATTGGGAGGATGACAAGTACACAGACAGTAAAGCACAATTTCCCTTACGAGCACACAGAGATCACAGTCAGTCTTGGGGCTGGTTTCTCCCTTTTTCTCCAGATCCTCAATAAGACTACCCACTGGCACAGCTATAAAGTTGAGTCCTTAGCCAGGGTTCCAAGCCAAGTCCTCCCAGCACTCTCTGTCCAACCAGTGCTTCGTGTCCCTGCCCAAGTAGCTGACACACACACACACACACACACACACACACACACACACACACACACACACACACACACACACACACACACACACACACACACAGACTACATGTTTATTAACTAGAAAAACTTACTAGGCATTAAGTTGTTCATTTTCAGGTATTAGCCAAGAGACCACAGATGTAAGCATATTCGTTCTGTATGTGTCACAGTTGCACAAATATTCACCGTGGAGAGCAAATGACAGTGAAAATTATCCTAAGTATTGGTTGATAATTAACAGATCTAGATAAAACATTTTATTTGACATCTAAAAAGAAATGTAAATGAGTCAAAATGGTTACTCAGACTTCTTCAAAATGTTCTCTATAGTGTGTGTGTTTTATTTCTAATACTTATTTATTTATTTGTTTTTACTTATTCATGTACTTATTTCTTTGTTAACGTAGGAGGTGCACTGATCCAAGGAACCTTTTCAGCCACAACCCAGACCAAAGACACATAAAGAAATTACATGTAAATCAAACTATAATATAATAATTTACAGGTGATCAAGCACACAGCACTTAATGGCTAGTAGAAAGTTGCTACTATCAATCTCTGCATGTACTGGGGCATTGGGAGAGGAATATTTTTGGTGGACAAGCTTGTATGTTAACTTAGAAATTAGCCAGGTAGCATAGATGCAATGGAAAGCCAGATTGCATAAAGTACAAATAGTTATGCTTCCTTGTGGAGAGAATGATATGAAGTATATTACTTTCAAACACATTAATGAAGTATATATATACATCACAAGATAATTAGTCTCAGATTAAGTAATAGGAATATGTCATAAAAGTTATACAAACAATGTTTATATGCTCATTGTAATCAAGCCCGTACTACTACTACTACTAATAATAATGCAGATGGTGGTAGATGTTACAGGTCATGTACACCAGTTGCTAAGAAATAAATAAGAATGCGGCAAATCCATTTGCAGTATGATTGATATATCATTTATAAAGTAAGTCCAGTTGTATAACAAACCAGCAGAGGGCATATTCTAGTCAGCTGTAGGTCACCCTCCATGCCCCAAGAAGCTCACAATGCATACTTGGACCTACTGGAGACATGTGCCATGCACCCTAACACCCTACTCATGAAAGACTTTACTTAACCAGTTCTGTCAGGGTATAAATATTTTTACTGTAACAGACATTTTAATAAAAAATCAGGTGGAGGTGTTATGATAAGTTTTACAGATAGCTATGAGATCTGCGATTATTACATGTTCAATGATAACACCAACACTATAGACTGTGCAACTGTGACAATAAAGACAACCCTGGAATATATAACAATTGTTGGAGTATATAGATCACCAAAGTCAAGTGCAGATGACCTAGAGGAATTCATACATTTCTTACATGAAACACAGGATGGAAGAATATTAGCTGGGACTTAAATTTACCAGAAACAGACTGGAATAATATTGATTCTACAACGTTAGTAAGGAAATTATTCACAGCGTATATTCAGGAACAACAATTGCTTCAGATTGTAAAAAAGACCTATCAGGAGACGAAACATACTAGACATTGTTTGTGCTCCCAAATAAATTACTGTAACTTCAAGTCAAGTTTTACCACCATTGATGTGCAGTGATCATGAAGTTATAAAGGTTAATTTGTTGCTAAATAATTCCGCCAAACTGAAATTTAAACCAATGCACAGAAGATTAATTACAGATTATATGGAAGCAAAAGAGTTACTATGTAAACTAACTAGAGTGAGGTGTTCAGTGGAGAAACTGCAGAGGAAATGTGGAAAGTTTTGAAAGAGAAACTGAGTGCAAAAAATCAAAAAAATGTTTAACATCAGGACCTAGGCATACAACATCATATTTCCATAAGAACAAGATATCTGATTAAGGTGAGAGACAGAAAACTATAAGAAATGGAAGAGAGGTTGAACTACAACTTTGAAAAATGAAATAAACAAGCTCCACAAAAGGGGTGGTAAGTTGCCCTAGTGACATCCAGGTAACCCCAGATACTGGAATCAAATTAGTTTATATTGAAAAAGAACTGTGCAAACTGGATCCAAACAAAGCACAGGGAGGAGAAAAAATTAGTAACAATGACCTGAGAACACTTCAGCAAGAACTTACAGTACCATAATATCTATTATTCAATAGGTCATATAAAATTTGGGGAGATTCCTCAAGATTGGAGACATGCGCTTATTAAACCTGTTTTTAAGGGAAAGGGGAGTAGGACAAACCCAGAATCATATAGACCCTTAAGTCTACTTTCATGTTGTGGAAAAATAATGGAGAAGGTAATACTGGATAAGTTATTGTCAGAAATGGATAGACTGGGACTTGAAACCATATATCAGCATACATATGTTGAAAACAGATCTATTACCACCTATAACATGATGTTGTATAACAATATAATAACAGCTATGAATGAAAAATTGTGCTGTGATGTAATTTATATAGATTTAAATTCAGCATTTGACAGGGTCACATATATAACACTGATCAATAAATTAGTACAACTAGGTATTGATGTACTCTTGATAAGATGGATAGCTGCATGACTTACAAATAGGACATGGCAGGTATTATACAGCAACTGGACAAGTGAAATCCTTGGTTACAGTCAGGGTGTCCCACAGGGCTCTGTCCTAGGCTCTTACTTATTTAGATTGTATCTTTCAGACTTAACTTTTTCATCGGAAGTGTTCTACAGTCTATATGCAGATGACCTGAAATTGGGTAAACTGATTACATGTGTTACATGTGTTACAGATAAGGCATGTCTGCAAAATAACTTGACTACATTAACTATTTGGACACATGAGAATAATATGCTGATAAATACATCAAAAACTAAGCATATGAGATTTGGGAGACATAAATTGAAAAGTGAATAATTAATACAGCACACAGTGATTGAAACTGTAGATTCAGTTAAGGACCTGAGTATATGGGCAGATTCAGCTATGAGTTTTTTTAATCGCAACCAATTGGTTAATGATAGTTATAGAACTATAGGTTGCATAAAAAGATTTATAAAGTCTAGGAAATCAAAAATAATAAGTCATTGTTTCATAGTTACATTAGACCCAAACTTGAGTTTGGAATAACAATATGGAAACACTATAAGAAAACAAGCATGAGTAAACTGGAAAGAGTACAACGGAAATATACCAAGGGGATCCATGGATGTGAAAATTTAAGTTATGAAAGACTGAAATATCTGAACTTGTGGAGTGTCTCTTACAGATATCTAAGATGAGATCTTATTCAGGTATATAGTGCATTTAGAGACAGCTACCTCTGGGAATGTTTGGGGTTAACAAAAAGTACAAGGGAATCATCAGACAACCTGTGTAAAAGATTCTATAGGAATGAGAAGTGTACTAATTGGTTCTCTGACAGAGTAGATGATGCATGGTACGGACTACCAAATTACATTAAAGCAAGTACTAGTTCAGATATTTTTAAGAACAGCCTGGGCACTTATTATGAAAACAAGTATTTATGGTATATTGGCAAGCTAGAAGGTCATTAATGCCCATGCTTGAAACATTTGTATGTATCTTTGTATGTATGTATGTATGTATGTATGTATGTATGTATGCATGCATGTATGTATATAAATATAGACTGGGAATCCTACACAACCTAAAATCTGCAGGCACAGTGATTCCTGGACTTCGTAAAATACAAACACCTTTGAGCAAATAGCGAATACACCTGATAGAGGCTCCAACATACTGGACCTTGTGCTTACAGCTATGAGAGAACACTGCACTTCCCCACACAATGTCTCATCCTCCCTGGCAAGGTCCAACCTTAAAGTTGTCTCCTTTGAAATCAAAATCAACTCCATAATCCCATTAAAATCAGTAACAGTTAGGAATTCTTCCAAGGAAAATTACATTTTATTAAATTTCAATGCTCATCCAAACCCAGTGAACACAGCAGCCTATGCTGAATTGCTGTCAGAAACTCTGTACAGCCATGAATAATGGCTGCATACAGGCTGTTCTACCTACCAGAAATAAGCCTAGGACTAGCTCTAGAAACAAATCACCCTAGTGGCATCCCAAATTAAGCAGGATATACAACAAAAGGAAAAACAATTCTGGCAAAAATCAGGAAGGGTAATTCCCCTGAATACAGAAACACTCACACCAAAGTAAATCGGTAACTAAGAGGTCTAATTAGGTTAAGAAAAGCCAACGTTGAGGTTAAGATAGCCTCCCAGGTAAAATATACTTATAAGATTGTCTACTGCTATGTCAGCAACCTCAAGGGCAGCACACAGCAGTGTGCTGAACTGGTGGTTAATGGTGTCACATTCACTGAGCCTGGTGATATAGAAAACCTGTTAGTGGACAACTTTACCCCCCCACCCCCAACCATCCCCTCAGAAATACCATCAAGCATAACCCCAACAGCTATTACTAGGGAGCATGTACTGGCTGCACTCACTAAAGCCAAGAATATGGCCTCAATGGGCCCTGATAACATCCCAGGATGCCTCCTGAATAGTCTAAAATATGATTTATCAGGACCCCTGGAGTCATTATTTAACTATAGTCTTAAAACAGGCTTTGTGCCATGGGAATGGAAGACCTTCAACTGATCCTGGAAACTACAGACCCATTAGTCTGACTAGTCTTATTTGCAAAGCCATGGAAAGAATTATCATGTAAATTATCAAGAAGGGCATAGAAAACCTCCAGATGCCCATCCCAGTTTGGCTTTGTCAAATGAAGGTCTGGTGGACTTCTTTGAAAAGGTCACTAAGGCAATGGATGATGGGAAAACTGTGCATACAGCCTACATATATCTGGCTATATCATTTGATACAATACCCCACTCGGGCATTGTCAACAAACTTATGGAACTAGGCATAAACCCCTTTATAAAATGCCGGATAGATAGCTGACTCACTGATAGGATCCAGGAGATTAGACTCAGTGAGACCACCTCCACAAAGAGGCCAGTCACCAGTGATGTCCCCCAGAGTTTTGTGCTGGGCTCGCTCCTCTTTGGCATCTATTTCTCGATGTCAAAACCAATCTCAAAGGCATTTGGCAGACCAAGTTCACAGATGACTGCAAACTGGAAGCAGGGGCGTCTTGTGCTATAGGACTACAGCCCCCCCCCCTCCAGCTGTGGAACAAAGCAAAATAAAAAACGGAAAAAATACAAAACAAAATAAAAAAAATAAATTTTCTCAAGTCCCGGAACTAGCACATGCATGATTCACAGACTGGGAACTCCAGACTGCTTTGTCAGCAGTCTAGATAGGAGGAAAGGACATATCTGCCCTGCAACCCACAAGTCTGTGCAGTGAGGACTGCACAGAATGGAAAGCATCCAGACTGCAACATCTGCAGGCTGGAGCCTGCTGCATGGGACTATAGATGGATTTGTGGGGACTGCTCTCTCATCTTCAGACTGTTATGGGAGCCTTCTCTCTTGGCACAGGTAGGGAACTGCAACATAAGGTGTGTGTGTGTGTGTGTGTGTGTGTGTAATGCCCCAAGTGCGATATGGTGGTGGTAGAGAACCGGCTTGAACCCTGTACCTTGGGCCCAGGTGGCAAGAGCCTGAATTCCCAACCCATCACCATTTGTAAAACATTTGCAGATTTTTCCCTCATACTTGTTCTCTTCCTCATAAAATCTGAAGTTTCTGTATTTTTGTGTCCTTACAAAGTCAGTAGTGCATTGGTGCAGTGATAGCATTGTTGCCTGACAGCTACAGGTTCTCTGGTTTGATTCTTGGCTGAGGTGCTTTCTGTGTGGAGTCTGCATGTCTTCCCTGTGTTTGTGTGGGTTTCCTCTGGGTTCTGTTCCTCATAAAATCTGTGGTTTCTGTATTTTTGTGTCCTTACAAAGTTAGTAGTACATTGGTGCAGTGGTAGCATTGTTGCCTGACAGCTACAGGTTTTTTGGTTTGATTCCTGGCTGGGGTGCCTTCTGTGTGGAGTCTGCATGTCCTCCCTGTGTTTGTCTGGGTTTCCTCTGGGTGCTCTGGTGTCCTCCCATCTTACAAAGACATGTGTCTGTCTGGAGTGTTTCTCCCTGGTCGTCTGCTAAAAATTGGCTTTTGTTCCAAGTCAGACTTTCCTGGTTAACAAATGTTAAATAAAAATAGCAAGCATTAGAATTTCAGATTTCATATTCTTCGGAAAGTACATGGTAACACAAAAGTTTTATTCTAGCAATTTTCTAAGTTTATAAGATGGATATTTGAAATTTGTCCCTATTTTTGGGACTGTATTTCCCCATTATTGGCTTCATCCAGGTTTTTTGTGCTAAGGTTGAGAGCTATGGTAAGAACTGAATTCACTGAATATGTTTGGGCTGTATTCCCCCATTACTGGCTTTGTCAGGGTGTTTTTGCTATGAGGTTGAGAACTGAATTCACTGAATATGTTTGGGGGCTGTATTCTCCCATTATTGGCTTTGTTCAGGTGTTTTGTGCTAAGAGGTTGACAGCTATGATGAGAACTGAATTCACCAAATGGTAGCCATTTAAGTTTCAGTCTTCCTCTCTTTCACAGAACAGCTGATTTGGCATAGTGGTATGTTGCTCTGACTGTTTTGCACAGGGTGCTGGGTTCAAGACTTAGCAGTGAAATGTATGGTGGTAACACAGCATTTTATTCTAGCAACTTTCAAACATTATACAAGCAATGTTTAAAACGTGTTTATGTTTTTTGGGCTTTTGTCTCCCCCCCAATAAATTTTGGCTTTTTCCAGATTTCTTGTGCTGCAAAGTTCAGAGATACAGCTGAGTGAGTAGATTTTACAAGGAGCTGAGAGCTGCAGGGGAGCAGAGGTTTAGTGCTGCTTATGCTGAGTCTGCTTGCATTGTTAATAGCACAACAGGTAGTGTACTTGCTTTTGATGCAGAAGGCTGTGGGTTCTACTCACAGATGCATTGCTGATACTGTACTGTGTTACAAAGGGGGTGGATGCTGCACTCCTTTTTGGTGAAGATGTCTAGTAACTATGAACCTGCTATCAGTTTGCCATCTATTCCCTATTGCAATATTACTAGCTTATCATTTTTTAGTATAAAATAGACAATGTATTCCTCAAGGGCAACAGGCACTTTATTTGTAGATGAAACAATGAAATATAAAGTTGTTTTCTAGCAGCAACCTCTTCATTAGTTACAGATCTCTTTAATGTGGATTTAGATGACTTTTACTTCTTCAGAAATTGTGCATATGTACTGATACTGGTGAACTGTAGAAGTTTGAGTAGACTTTTATGATGTAAATGTTCTGAATTGGGCAGTTTTGTCATTATTGGTGCATGTATTTTGTTTCATTGTTTACTGGAAAAATGTTCAAAACAATAAATTAAAAACACCCTCTAAAACTGTACTGTATTGTACAAGGAATATAATTTAATACAATCAGAAAGGAGTATGAAAGAGCATGTGTATGTTTCATGTGCAAGGGGCCATTGATTTGAAAACAGCCCAAACCCAAAGTTAATCTTTATCTGCCACTGGCAAAATGTATTTTCTTTGAATGTGGGTTTCAATGCTGTTTCAATGAATATGGCAGAGAAGTTTTAATGCTAAGTCTGTTTTCATTATGAGACTGCATTGCTTTGTTTAGAAGATATCTATTAGTGTTTGCACTGTAAAATGCAAAATAAAACTTTCAAATGAAGTCCAAATCATCGCAGAAGTAAAGCAGTATGCACATTAGTGTTTATGGTAAATGGGGTGAAATAGCCAAGTAATGGTTCATTGGAATGGCAGCAGGGGGGGCTCCATTCGCTCATGATTTTTGTGAGGGGGGGGGGCGGCAAACTCAAAGACAGCCCTGGCTGAACTATACCTCTCAACTGTCCAGATGTTTGCAGAATGAATAGATTTTTGCTTCTTATTTTTGGTTTGCTCCTCATAAAATTTGTGGTTTTCTGGCAAATCATTTAGGAATGAAGTCACTAAATAATGACAGACACTGAGTTTCAGACTTCATAACCTTCAGAAAAATGCATGCTAAAGCAAGACCTGCTATTCTAGCAACTGTCTCAGTTTATACAAGAGCAATTTTTAGTACTGTTTATATGTTCCCCCAATATATTTGGCCTTGTCCAGATTTCCTGCATTAACAGGTTGAGAGGTACGTGCAAATAAATTGCTTTATAGAATTAGGCATATCCAAACATCTCAACTGTCCCCAATTTTGGCTCAAAATGTTGCTCTTCCCCTAATAATCCCTCCACAAAATGGCAGTTTTGGAAGAAAACATAGAGGGTTTACAATTAATAAATAGCTGTAATAATCAGAGTTATAGATTACTTTTATTTCAGAAATGTACCTTCTTTGACAGGTTCCCAGCTGTATTGTGTGGCTATTTTATATTTTTGCATTACATTTTTGGCCCGTTTTTCATAAAATTGTGTTTTTTTGGCAAATTAGTGGCAAATCATTAAAGACTGAAGTTAGAAAATAATGACAGACATTTCAGTTTCAGATTTCATACCCTTCAGAAAATTCATACTAATGCAAGACCTACTGTGCTGTGCTTTTATATATATATATATATATATATATATATATATATATATATATATATATATATATATATATATATATATATATATATATATATATATATATATATATATATATTCTAAATGCTGTGCTAGAGCTGAAACAACATACAGCCTCCTTTTTTTCTTTTTTCTTTTCCTTTTATAAGCGTACTAGCAGTGTGGCGTCCTCAGAATTGGTGAAGAGCTTGCAGTATAATTTTCTGTGAGTGGGCAGTTGCACATGTAGCCATTCCTCGTTCTCAGTGATAAATGTAGGATTTTTATGCTTGCAAAATCGTACTATTGACTCCTATGCTGTGTATAAATGGCTTATCTGAACTAAAGTGATTCCACTTTTTCCTGTACTGTTGTGTGCACTTGTTATGACCTAATTAGAACTATATTCCTAAAATGTCTGCTTCTATCTGGTTTACTTCACAAACTGCTTAAGTGTCTCAAGTAAACCATGAACTACATTGACTAGTAAAACATGCAGAAGGCTCTTCAGAGGTCACTTGAATAGATTTTATTGTTCACCATACACCCAAAACAATCCAACTATAAAAACATACATAAAATACAAAAAGTCCATAACATGAAAGTACTTAGCGCTTTCACCCTAAATCACTTCTGGGCATCTTCAGAGTACTGTTTTTAATAATCATTACAATTTTACATGCATGAAGGCATTTTTACTACTATTTTTTATTTATTGTATATTTTTATTTTATTAATTTTCTATCCTACTACATTATATTTTGACTACCTTGATAATATTAATCAACAAAATATTCACTTTTTAATTGTATTGTTCATAATTTAAATTAAATTAATGTGTTACATTTTTAGTTACTACAAGTTTATAATATATATATATATACATATTTTTAAAACATTATTAATACATTAATTAACCAATGGTAGGCCTTGTGTAATTAGGAACATACCTATATATCTGTTGTTGGCTGTATAATTTACCAATACTCTGAAGATGCCCAGAAGTGATTTAGGGTGAAAGCGCTAAGTACTTTCATATTATGGACTTTTTCTATTTTATGTATGTTTTTATAGTTGGATTGTTTTGGGTGTATGGTGAACAATAAAATCTATTCAAGTGACCTCTGAAGAGCCTTCTGCATGTTTTACTAGTCAAACTGCTTAAGTGTCCATGAACTATTTGGTTATATTATATATTACTTAGCAGAACATGACTGTAAACACTGTAATGCATTCCTAGCCTGTTTGTGTAAAGATACTAAGTACTGTTGCCTCACTCTTCCTAACCCTGTTTCTGCCAGTGCCTATTAGTATAGGAACCAGCCTGTATTTACTGAGAGAATGCTATGTTAATGCCTGTTTCTACCAAGTGAATGATATTTTTTTGTTAGTGTTTTTCTCTGACTGAAATGCCTGTACTTTTACCCTAATTATCAATAGATGTTTTCTCATTCACTATATTTTGTTTTTTTCTCTCTCTCTCTTTAACATATCCAGCTTCCCATTCTCCTATCCTGCTCTAAGATTAAGGGTCTACCTGCCTGGAGAATAAAGACCCCCACAAATATTACCAGCCACTCATCCTTAAAACTACTGACACTTGCCATCTTAACGTCAAAAACCCTGCTACCAAGGGAAGCAAGAAAGTATGTGTTCCCCAAACCTAGCAGTAAAGTTGTAGTTTTACTAACATTAACTTCTGTGTGTGTTATATTAAACATATATACTAACTATTAAATACATAATATACCAGTATTTTAAAGTATTAAAACTATTGACTTAGCCAGGATACCCAGCAGCCATACCCCTCTTTACTCCTTAATAAACACACTTTCCTGTCCCTGTGCTGCCTCCTGCAGCTGTTATCACAGTCTTCCCTAAGTCTATAATAGCTATCTCCTATCTCTAGCTCAGCTGTAACGCTATTTTCCTGTCCAGGTTGCTCCCTATACTAGGCTTGTTTCTCACACTCCTATCTCTTCTCTCCCTATTAGAATCCCGCAATACATATCTCTGCTGTTTAAGACTGCTCTTACATTCCCTAGTCAATCCACCAATTTGCTTAATAACTGCACCCAGCTATTCCCCCAACTATCAGTAACACAGAATTTCCAGCTCTATACTTACCCTTTCCCTCCTGGTAGCAACTCAGCTATCAGCAGCTCACAGATTGTTCTCTCAGACCCTTCTTCCTTTAGTTGTATCCCACTCCTTTCGCCCTGCGGGCTCACTCCGCTCCCCTACCCTGCCCCCAATTTCCACCCGCCCCCACCACTCCTAGATTTATTCTTCCTATCCCCCTCCCATCCTTGCTAAATAACCAGTTGATACCTTTCCTCCTTACTCCACCCACTTATAGCCAGCCCACTTACTTACATTCACTCTATCCACTTCCCTAATCAATTACATTCCCCACCCCTTCTTACAATTCTGTTCCTCTTACTAAACCCTCACTCCTGTGTAGCCTTTTTCTCTGCTCCACAGCTACATATAATCTTTCTCCCCTTGCACAAACATGCCTTTAATAATCCTCCACACCCACCTGGCCCCCTGCCTCCTCCTTCTTTTACTAAATCCCTTATGCTATACCACTTCATTGTCCTCCAATGCCTGCCCAGTTCTACCTACAAAAATAACCTCCATACCCTCCAACCTTTACCCTTACTCTTACTCTTACTCTCACTTCCACCCTGTCTCCCCTTCCTTCTTCCAGTCTAAGCCTCCACACCTATTCCACACTAAAATCTTCTCCACCTTTGCTACAAAACAGACACATAAACTAATCTTAGATCTTCCTAAATTCTTAGTTTTCAAATACAAATGGCTCAAGATTAACTTCTTCAACAACCTAGTCTTAGCCGGTGATATCCACCCCAACCCCGGTCCCAATACCATTATTAATGCCCCCCCCTGTACCTCCCACCCCCTACAACTCCATAAAAATCTTCACAATTAATGCCCAGAGTCTCAACAACAAAGTCCACCAATTTCAAGCTTGGCTAAGCCATAACAAACCAGACATCCTAGCCATCTCTGAAACTTGGCTTAAACCCCATATGTCCGATTCAGAGATCCTGCCCCCAGGATTTCACATCCTTAGAAATGACCGATTAAATAAAAAAGGTGGTGTCACTGCCTTAGTCTACTCTGACCTGCTCACCTTAATTCCCCTCCAAATTCCAATTCTTCAGTTCAGTAACACTGAACTTACAGCTGGACTACTAAAATTGAACAAACATAAAAACATCTGCTTTATTGCTCTATATATATATATCCTGGTAACAACATCTCTATCCTCGAAGATATCCTCCACTGGGCATCTACTAACATTAAATACGAAACCTACATTCTAGGTGATGTAAATATTGACTGGAACAAGGTCAATAGTCCCTCTCCATCCATATAATTAACCTCTATAACTTCACTCAAAAAATCTACCCTATCACTCGACCTAACAAAACTAACCGCCCTGGATCTACTATTGAATGGATCCTAGTCTCTGATCCAAATAAAATAACCAACTCTGGCACAATTCCTGATTCCATTAGTGACCACTTCCCAGCTTTCATTCAACATGCAACTAACTCTTCTCCTCACCAGCACCAATACATTCTTACTCGCAACCTTAGTAACTTTAACCCTACAACCTTCTGTAATATGCTTAAACAAATGGACTGGCAAATTCTAAAAACCCTCCCACTTGACAGTGCTACAGACTACTTCAACTCTGTCTTCCTAGGCACCCTAAATTCTGTAGCTCCACTAAGAAACAAAAGAATAAAAACTAATACAGCTCCTTGGCTATCCAAGCATACTAAACAAATTATGCTTCAGAGAGACAAATTGTGGAAGCTTTACCAAAAAAATAAACTGCCAAATACCTTCCTTCAATATAAACAACTTCGTAACCATGTGAAACAGCTAATCACCAAGGATAAGAAATCCTACTATATTAGGCTCCAGTCTAATTTTAAACAACAAAATCCCTAAGCAATTCTGGAAATCTAATTAAACAGATGCGTGCCTCATAAACAACAATCTCCACAGCAGAAATAACTTACGAGGTTACCATGAATGGTAAAATAAGCACAATACAGTAACTGGAACTAAAATTGTGAGAACTTTATTAAAATATTAAAATGGTTAAGCGCTTTCATCTAAAATACGTAGACTTCATCAGAACCCAGTCTAATAACCGCAAACAGTTTAAATACTACAGTCACTCAATCATCTCTCAGTATGCTTTACTAATTGATGATCAATTAAAACAACAATTTCAGGTGTTTTATAAAAGAAAATAAATGTTAATATACAAAGTCAGACATATAAATCTGTAACAACATAATATCTTTGTAACGCCCACAAGGAAAATGAGTGTATAGAAATTAAACAATAAACTTCTATCTCATAATATCCTGGCTTGTATTACAGGTTTGATGGAAATGTATTCGTTGATACCGGGGGATGTAGTGGCATTCAAAAATATCTGCCATCTAACTTCCTTTTCTCCCAGTATCACCTTTAAATTACCACCTCTACTAGACTGATTTAACACTTCCAATAATGCAAACTTAAATGTAGTACAACCCTTATTGTCCCTAATATGCCTATACATTATTTTCATCCTTTCTCCTAATAGCATATAAATGGTCATAAATTCTGTCCTTTAAATGTCTTCCAGTTTTACCCACATAAAAACTTGGGCATGGTGTGCATAGAGCAAAATATATGACATTTTTGGTCTGACAATTACCTTTCCTAAAATATACAAGCATATTATTGTTGTTACCTACTACTGCACACGCTTCTTCCAAAATTGCACTACATTGTTTACAGTGTCCACATTTTTTTGTACCACCCATATTCACCTTGGTGGATAATCCATGATTTTGAAATTTCTTTTTCAAATTGTTTCCAATACTATGTACAAATCTAGGTTCGTCCCCTACTAAGGAAAACACACCATCATCACACCTAAGAATATTCCAGTTATTTCTTATGATCTTTTTAATATGTTCGGTGTGACTATTATAAGGTAAAATACAGGCCTTATTGTAATCATTATCTCCTGTGATAGTCATGGGGAAATTTTCATTCCTACTATCTACCCCCATCAGGGGTTTACATTTTTTACCCCATTCGCTACTAACATAAGTGATGGCATCATCCACCACCGCAGGTAGATAGCCCCTTTCCCTAAACATGGCACCTATGCATTTAAGTTCCTGTAACATCTCTTGATGGTCTGAAGTCATACGTGCCTCCCGTATACGTTGTCCTTTGACAATGTTGTTCTTTAATTTAAGAGGATGGCAACTGCTGTATTCCAAATATGAATTACTGAAGGTATTTTTCCTAAATATACAGGACTTAAATCCACTAGGCGTCAATGAAATATATGTGTCTAAATATGAGATGCCCTTCATACTGATTTGATGTGTAAATTTTAGATAAGAACTAGATGTGTTAAGATACTGAATAAAATTTTCAATTTCTTTAATGCTTCCATCCCACAGGATGAAAACATCGTCCAGGTATCGAACATAACATCTGATCTGTCTGTTGTATTCATTGTTGAAAATGACTTTATTTTCCCAGTCTAACAACACTAAATTAGCATAGAGGGGAGCACTGGCCGCTCCCATGGCTACTCCCCTACTTTGCCTGTAATATTCACCTCCTAAATAAATAAAATTATAATCTAACACAATACTCATAAATTCACTGAGAAGGGAAACCCTCTCCCAATCTAAATCAGTGTATCTATGAATACTGTTGATGAATCTCTCCATCCCTTCATCTCGAGGAATACAAGTGAATAAATCAATAACATCAATTGTAACCAGAATCAGACTGGGTTGCCATAAGGAAGGAGTTAACCTTCCAAGGAAGTCCCAAGAATCTTTAACAATATGTCCAACTTTCATATAAATAAATTTCAACCAAGAGTCCACTACCTTCCCGAAAGGGAAGGTCTTGGACCTGTTGCCAGAAATAATGGGTCTGAAAGGAGGATGAAACATATCCTTATGTATCAAGCAACTTCAGCGTCCCAGCCAAGAGAGTGAGTGTTCCTGCTGTAAATTAATGAATGAGTAAACCTTGGCAGATGCGCAGGAACACAACGGCTTAGCACTTCAAAATATATACGTAATGAAAATAATCCGCTCATTGGTCCTAGAATAAAGAACGTTCCTTTTTTACACTTTGTGGAGCTATTGTTCTTTTTGGACGAGCGGATTATTTTCATTACGTATATATTTTGAAGTGCTAAGCCGTTGTGTTCCTGCGCATCTGCCAAGGTTTACTCATATCCTTATGTATCTTCGGAATTCCTACCATGGTGGCCAGAATGGGATGTTCCATCTTTAGGAAATTATATAATTCACTATCTATTCTATCCTCAAGAAGATATTCTTCCAGGAGGGCATCTATCCTTTAATAGGCTATATTAACCTCATTGATGGATGATGTCTCATATTTATCAGGATCTTGTATAATGAGTTGTAACTCATTTAAATAATCAGTTGTCTGAAACAAAACTACCCCCCACCCTTATCGGGTTGCATAATTCTAATATCGGGGTTGTTACATAAAGCACACATGATGTTATACTCCTCTCTACTTAAATTATGATGTGTAACTTGCTGCCTGTTATGATCCATAAACCTGTACATTTGATCAAACACTACTTTCTCGAAACTAGCCAGTGTAGGATGTAATACTGGGGTAAACACACTTTTCCTACAAAGTGATGTTTGTACTTGTTGCTTCTTAGCTCCTTTAAAGTGCACTGATAAGTTCAATTTCCTTAAAAATAACTTGAATTCGATTATATTATCCACTATATTAAATCTAGTGTTGGGTACGAATTTCATTCCCTTCCTAAAAAGTGCAAAATGATCTTTGGTTAACTGTAGAGGTGTATAATTATAAACAAAAAAAAAATTTGACCATATTTGACTTCATTACACTTAATAATACCTTCATAATTATTATTAAGAGCATCTTTGTGCAATTCTGGAAATCTATTAATTCACTTCTCAATCCTGGCTCCAAGATTAATCCCTGTGCTGACCCTAGTAAATCAGACCTTGAAATCAGCTCAGAGTTTAATTCATTTTTCATAGAAACAATATCAGACCTAACCAAAACATTCCCCAACAACAACCTTCCAGTCTCTCACTCTTCCCCATCTAATTCTCCTAATAATCACTCCCTTATGTTCAACCTCAAACCTGTCTCTACTAACTTTATAAAAAATCTTCTATGCAAACTTAAATCTTGCTCTAATGCTCCTGACAATATTCCCTCCTCTTTCCTAAAATGTGCTGCTGACGGTATAGCTCTCCCAATCAGCATCATTATTAACAGATCTTTAAAGGAATCCTACGTCCCCAAACTCTGGCGCTCAGCTTATATTCTTCCTCTCCACAAAGGAAGCAAAAACACCAATATTTCAAATTTCCGCCCTATTGCACTACTCACACCAATCTCTAAAATCCTTGAAAAGTGCATTCACCTCCAACTTATGCCTTTTCTAATCCAAAACAATCTTCTTACACCTACCCAACATGGCTTTCGCTCAGGCCACAGCACCATAACTGCCCTGGTCTCTACTGTATTGCTAGATTTGTCCAAAGCTTTCGATACTGTTTCCCACAAACACCTCCTCTCTCAAATCTTCATCTTTCACCAAGCACTTTATCCTGGTTCTCCAGCTACCTATCAGACAGATCACAGTCAGTCAAATAGAAAAACTCCACCCCCCCTTCTTAGCTACTCCTACTGGTGTACCTCAGGGATCTATCCTAGGGCCAATGCTTTTTAACATCTTTATTAATAACTTTCACTCTGTAATTCCTGATGACAAAATCATTCAATATGCAGATGATTCTACCTTGGTCTGCTCTGCCTCTAACCTCTCTGAATTGCTCACTAAAACTCAAACTGCTTTTTCAACCACTGAAAACTGGATGCACCAAAACTACCTCTCTCTCAATGCCAATAAATCTAAAATTTTAGTGTTCCCCCCAACAAAGACTCATTCCTATAACAAAGATACTTTCAGAGTCCTGAGTCAAACCAACTCACCTATAGAAGTGGTTCCATCCACCAAACTACTCGGCATTACTATAGATGAATACCTTAAGTTCGACATCCACATTCTGCAAAATATTAAGAGAACCCACCAAAAACTTGGTATGCTATACAGGAATAATCACTTTCTCTCACACTCTACTAGGCACACTCTGGCCACTACCTATCTTCTGCCCACCTTACTATATGGAGCTCCTCTCCTTACCAGCCTGTCCTCCTCTATAACCTCCAAACTAGAAAACTGCTATAATAAAATCTCTAAATTTGCCACCAAATCCAAACATTCCACCCATCATTGCCGCAACCTGCAATCTCTGAATTGGCTAGAACTCCCAAACTACCTAAACTACCGCCAACTCACCACTGCTCATAGACTCATATTTCACCCTTCTAAATGTCTAGCTCTAATAGAACTCTCAGATCTGAACATCAATCCTTGATAGCTATCTATAAGCCCAAATGTCCTGCTGGCCAACTCCTCCTCTCTTTCTCACTAGGTAAAAAATGGAATTCTCTCCCCTCTACTCTAAGAACTCAAACTCAGAAAACATTAAAACCCAGCTTTTCAAACACCTGTCCACTAAATGGAAATGTACCTGCCTTCACCCTACCTAAATTCTCCCAACTACTTGCCCAATAAATGTTTTTGTTTCTTCTCTCCCAGGTTTCTAAGCTCTCTAAATCTCCCATAGCTTGTTTTTCTATGACTGTATCCAAGCTCTCTTCAATTCCTAGAGCTACCTAACCCTCATCACAACTGTGTAAATATTGTAAATAGTTTCATACTTTAAATGTGTGCTTGTAAATGTTTTATATTTCTTCTTTAAAGGTGTGTATGTAAAGTGTTTTCCCCACATACTATGCAATGAGTGCTCTCATAAATGAACCTGTATAACCCTTAAGATAATCTACAATGATGTTTGTCTGACTATTGTGCAACACTGTATGTACCTTTGTTGCAATTTGTTCTAGATAATGTATCTTTACATTTCTGTATTACTATATCTGTACTGTATACTGTATTTGGAACTTTTCTCCCCGGGCCTCCACTGAAAACGGGTCCTTTGGGCCCAGTAGACTTCCTCAGTAATCAAACTGGAAATAAATAAATAAATAAATACTATTCAATTATCTTTCTAAGTTTATAAGAGCAATATTTAAAAATTGTCCTTATTTTTGGGCCTTTGTCCCACTTCTATGTATGGATTTGTCCAGATTTCTTGCTCTGAGGTTGAGAGGTATGACAAATGTGTCAGGGCCATCACAGTCAGCCAGAGACATTTCAAATTGTGACATACTTGTTGCGCCCCTCTCCCCATTGTAGTGACTCTGGATGTGTCCAAGCAAGGCAAGGAGCAGTTATGCAGTGTACATGTGCAGAGTATCCCATCCAAGGTAGACACAAGTGCTACAGTGGCTTTTCATCTATCCTTGATTTTGCAGAACGTTCTGTTTTCTGTCATATTTTTTACTGTTGATTTCTGCTTATTATTATTATTCAGAAAGCGCCTGTTGCTCTGTGTTTAAGTAGCAATGATTTAATGACTATCAGGTAAGCTTGTCTGAGATTGTAAGATGCAATAAATTTTAATAATCATACTGTTAAAGAATTGCCAACATTGAAAGCCTTTCTGTTGTTGCCATGCAGAGAATACTTACATAACTATATAACGTATAAGCCTTGGGTATTGAAATGCACATGACAGTATTTGTAATAAAGGACAGGATTACATTATTTTAAGAAGCTCATTACATTTGTTGGAGAATTGCAGTCATCTTTGCAGGCTTTACCTGCAAACTAAACAGAATGTCAATCTATCATGTGTGGTCCATAACCTGTGCAGTAATCCTTTAAGCAATGTATGTTGAGCTTGTTTCTTGTTTGCGTTTCATTTTTTACTTTGATCATGTTTTCCCCATGGAACAAGTAAATAGTTGTTGTCAGGCAGCAAGGTCTTTTTTGGATAAGAAACATTTTTACAAGTGGGGGTATCACAGAGATTGCCACTTTCAGCATGTTACTTGGTACTTTAATAAAGCTGAATATAAATTATAATTAGAATTGCAGTGCAAGGAGAAGTGGTTTGAGTTGAGTGCTGCTTGTTTTTCTTCTACTTGATTTTGACTGGCATTCCAGGTATCTATTTAAAAAGTAATTTATTTTTTCATGCCTCACAACCTTTTGTTCCATCTGGATATTAAGTAAGCTGTCATGCAGCCAATGCATTGAAATATTTTTTTTCTTCTACACTTCATTTTGTCTTGATTGGACTCTCATAATGATGGTTTGGCACCCAGGGCAGCGTATTTAATTAAAGTTACAGTTTTTGTGATTTTTGAGCATAGCTCCTCCCCTTTCTAGTTGGCCACACCCATTCCCATTGACCCAACCCATTCAGCTGTCTCCTGCAGCTTCCCTTTGATTTGAAGTTACCAGCCACCACTGACTGGAAGCAATCATTAAATCCTGCCCCAAGATAAGAACACCCTTTGGGAAGGTCTAATGCAGGCAAATGCTTGGTGCCAAAGCCATGGCTTAAAATTCAATATGAAGAAATGCATTATAGTGCCTTTTGGGAAGTGAACCACCCCATGTAACTGCATCATCAATGAAACACCCCTAAAAGTTGATTCACTAGCAAGAGATCTGTGAATTTATGTTGATAGTAACCTAGTCTTCAACCAGCATGTGTTCAAGGCAGTTAGAATATCCATCTGTGTGGCTTAACTTATAAGCAGGTGTATGGCATCTAGGTCTAGAGAGGTCATCGTGTCACTGTACTTGGCCCTCATCAGACCAAATATAGACTATAATGCCCCCATTGGTATGTGACTAGACACATAAAGCAACTGGAGCATCCGCAAAGATTCCTTACAAAAAGAACACAGGGAATAAACACAATGTCCTATGCTGATCGCCTGAAAGCCCTATCTCTTTACTTGGTATCATACAGACTTTATCAGCTTCTAGAGTGATCTGCCACCACAGTTCTCTAAATTAAATTTTTTCTTCCCATAATTCCCCTCTATTATCACTTTTAACCTGTTCAACTGTACAACTAAGAATTTGTACTTGTAGTCAGGACAAACTTTGGTGTGCTTAAATAAAGCATTACTTTCTTTCCCTACTGAGATATCATAAACATGTTCGTAAATCCTTCTTTTTAATTTCCTTTCGGTCTTTCCTATATAAAACGAACCACATTTTTCACA
Organism: Protopterus annectens; assembly: GCF_019279795.1. Lineage (NCBI taxonomy): Eukaryota > Metazoa > Chordata > Ceratodontiformes > Protopteridae > Protopterus > Protopterus annectens. Next base: position 995,086,476 of record NC_056748.1, on the reverse strand, counting down.
AATGGCTAAATATATTAAACCTTTAGATTCACAGTTGTAAAATTCTCCACTGTTTACATACCTTCCTCTGCTTTCTAAAAATATTCTGTCATTGTTAATAATGTATGAACACTGGGTACAATGCCCACATTTGTATGTACCTATTCTGTTTCTCTTTTTTTCTGTCTTGTTTCTATTACTACTATTCTCTATTATAGATCTTATGTTTTGTGAATTTTTAAAAGTTACTTTCTGTGGTATAGTAGCTAAATTTTCTATGTCAGTCAAGGCTATGAATTTCCCCCATTCTTTTAAAAATATTTTTTTGACTATATTATTCAGTCCATTATATTCAAGCACCAACGTTTGCTGATATTCTTCTCTTTCTTGCTTATTATTACTATCTGTTTCTTTACTAGCATCCCTCTTTTTGTATATGGGGCAAAATTTGTCATATCTCCCTTTTTCCACCTCCTGTCTTATTTGTGTGATAAATGCTAATGGGTAACTTCTCTCTAGAAACATTTTTTCTAAGAGGTCACATTCCTTTTTAAAATCAATATCAGAGCTTGTCATTCTACTTCCTCGAACAAACTGTCCCTTTACTATGTTTCTCTTGCAGTGAAAGGGGTGGGCACTCTCAAAATGTAGATAGGAATTACAGAAAGTATATTTTCTAAATATTCTAGTTCTTAATTCATTCCCTTCTTTGTATACTTCCAAATCCAAATAATATACATTAGATTCGGAAATATTATGTGTAAATTTTAGGAAGTTAGTAGTATTTTCTATATATTCTAAAAATTCTGTGAATTTTTCTTTTCCAGCTGTCCACAAAATTAAAATATCATCCAGGAACCTTCTATATATCTTCCAACAATTCTTGAATTCTGAATTAAATATATATTTTTCTTCCCAATAAGCAAGTATTAAATTAGCATATGTAGGGGCGCAAGCCGCGCCCATTGCTACCCCCTGTTTTTGCTGATAAAATTCCCCATTGAAATAGATAAAGTTATTCTTCAAAACTAATTCCATTAGCCAAGTACTTATTCATTTCTCATTTTGTGTTAATACTACATCTTCATAAACAATTTCCTCAAACATTTTTGTCCCTTCATTGTACGGAATGCAGGAAAATAAATCAATAATGTCTATTATTACAAACAATAATTGATCATTAACAGGACTATCAGGTAATTCCATCAATAAGTCCCAAGAATCTTTCAAAATACATTTCCTTTTCATCCAAATTTTTTTTATTTTTTATCTATAAATTTGGCTAAAGGATACGTTTTTGAACCTTCTGCCGAAACTATCGGTCTAAAAGGTGGGTCCTCTTAATTTTTGTGGATTTTAGGTATACCAAATATCGTGGGTGTTCTAGGTTTATCCACTTTCAAATACTTGAAGGTATTATAGTCTATAATTTCTTCATCAAACATATCCTGTAAAATAACATCTATTTTGTTATAGGCTATATTCATTTCATTTAAAGATACTATTGAGTATCTGACCTCATTCCATAGGATAGTGTTCATTTTACCTTCGTATAGAATACTATCCATAATGACTAACCCACCTCCTTTATCAGGTTTCATCACTCTAATTTTACTATTATTTTTTATTTCATACAGCAAATCACTTTCTTTCTTGCTTAAGTTTGGGTTGTACCATATTTTATTTACCTGTTTCCTCACTTCAGATTCTATAATTTTCTCTACATTTTTTAATTGGGGATGTAACGGGGGGTTGTATATACTTTTCCATTTCAATTCTGTCTTAAATTGAACTTTATTATTATTGGGGAACATAATATGTAAATTTACTTTTCTTAAAAAACTTTTTATATCTAATATACTACCTGTTATGTCACCTTTCCTTTTAGGTATATATTTTAGGCCCCTAGAAAATAAATAAAAATGTTCTTTCTCTAAAACTAATTCACTAAAATTATAAATTGTAAAGTTATTATACACATATTTATACCTATCCTTTACTATTTCGTTGTCAACATGTGTATTAACTTATAAGCAGGTGTATGGCATCTAGGTCTAGAGAGGTCATCGTGTCACTGTACTTGGCCCTCATCAGACCAAATATAAACTATAATGCCCCCTTTGGTATGTATGTGACTAGACACATAAAGCAACTGGAGCATCTGCAAAGATTCCTTACAAAAAGAACACAGGGAGTAAACACAATGTCCTATGCTGATCGCCTGAAAGTCCTATCTCTTTACTTGGTATCATACAGGCTTCTGTTGAGTTTATCTTTACCTGGCATACAGGGTATCAATGGACCCTGTTTTGATGAACCTGTTGCATGTCCATAAAACAAGCAGCATCAGAACTACCAGACTAAAAGACCTACATTTTTTTGTAATATAAATAGGATATCTTGGAGAGACAGGTATATTTCACAGAAAATCCCCATTCTCTGAAATAGAGTCCTCATCGATGAGAAGCAGAATTCCTTCCCATCCTTTTTTAAGGACAACTTGCACCAGTGGAGGAATAATTGGAAATTCACTATCTGGTCTGGCGCCTTTGACTCTGATGGATAGAGGTGGTCAGTAAATCACCACTTATATAAATCAGATTTGTGGGTCACATTTGGATTGCATGGCTAGGCTTATAGAGAGTATACACATTTGAAACTATGAACCTTTAATGCATACCACCTTCTAAAAGCCAGTATTGTAATTGTGGTCAAACCTGAGTGCTGTAGCACTCCCTGTGTGGTCTAAACTGTAGCAGGCACTTGCTGCATTGTAGCAAGCAGTTTACTACAGTTGAAAGCATTTTTTAACTTAAACCTGAGCACAACAGTGCTCTGTGCAGAGTATAAACTATAACAACTACTTGCAAAGCATTTGCTACAGTGTAAAAGTGAAAAAAGTTTTTTTTTTTTACAGTAAAACCTGAGCACTCTAGCTCTCGGTGCATATTATAAACTTTAGCAAATAGTTTGCTACAGTTTAAAAGAAAAAAATCATTTATTTATTAGTTAATTAAACTAAAGGGAAGGAGGGTCACGTGCAGGACTCAGACATGAGACCTGATTGTCTCCTGATAGTAGATCTTTTTTGTTGGTCTTCACTTGAATAGCTGGGGGGGGGGCACTAGTTCATCGGACCGGCACAGGGAGCTGTTTAAGCCAGCTATGCCTTTTCTTCCAGTGCATAGATTCTCCCCATTGATATGTGCAGGTATATGGCACTGCTGTGTGGCATATACTTAGACAATTTCTACAGTAAGTGTATCATATTTCAAAATGTGTTTGTGAGTTCCCAAAACAGAAAGACTGAATGTTTGAAAATGAGACTCACATATATATATATATATATATATATATATATATATATATATATATATATATATACACTAAGCTCCTGATTACCTTTTCTAGGAATATTCTCTTTTCTCTAAGCTATGGTGATCTCAGAATTAGTATATTTAAATCTGAGGGGTGTGGGTGGCTTAACCCCATATCAGGGAGTACTGGAGAGATTGTTCTATGCAAAAACAACTTTAAGGAAGAACAGCAGTGTCAGCATTAGCTGTTCTCCTTTATTTTCATAGTTTTATTTTTTCAGAACTTTGGATCTTGTACTTAAATTTTCTAGGCTTCTGTTTAGGGTAACTTGCATAGTATGGAGTGAAGGGCCTTCTTGCAATGCAAGTTGTATTATAAATAAACAGTGCAATGGACAGCTCATAGGCCTCATTAGCCCTGACTCCAGCCCCAACTACTATACTTAATATTGCACTGAAACTCTTGTTACCCAGTGGCACAGAACTTAGCTTCTAGCAACAATCTTCACTATGAAGATCGTCTAGGAATTAAACTGTACTGCATGGCTTTACATACTAGGCAGCTTTTCTGTGAATCCCAGCCTACAAGCCATCAGAAATTGTCAGAAACTTTGAAAATGTACAGCTTTACTGGGATGGAAGAGACTAAAACTACAGCAGCAGGAAGTTACGAGTTTATATTCAGAGCTGAAGCAGATCTGATAGGTCCGACATATGTACAACTCCATTGGGAGCACTGTCTATGGACATGCTGTCAGTCTAAAACAATTTTTTTCCGAAGAAATGCAGTTTGATATCAGAGGCAATGTCTTTGAGACAGAATTGAGACCATGCCTGCACTAGGAGATATATGGCCATGCCTCTCATTTACTCTGAGTTTTGCAGACCATTTGTTTTTACTGACAGATTCACCTTTCTAGCTGTACTGATGTTCTTAGACAATACAAATAATGGCACACATCACTACCAACCAGTAAAATGATTACCTAAGCTCCTAGTCTGAGAATAAGTGCTTACAGTGGGCCCTGCTGGGGAGAGCATTTTACTTAAAATTTAAGATCTGAAGAAATGCTTTTAAGGGGAGAATAAGCACTTGGAAACATAATTACAATATACAATGCCTCCCAAGGAAATTACTAACAGATGAAGTTGAGCTCTTTCTAGGTATACAACAGGAGGAAAAAAGCAGGATGACATTGGCTATCAGTGAAACAATATAATTTCATGAGAAATTAAAAAAAGCAAAAAAAATGCTTCTCAAAAACAGGACTGAGTACTTTGAGCAGTGCTGCTTTGTATGTTAACAACTTGGTAGAAATGGCTGAAAAAGGAGCTTTATGTTATAGTACCTTTCAGGATACGCAGTAGCAAGTCCTGCCTAAACCCCGTCCACTTTCCAACAATCAATGACGTCTTAGTAAACTTAAGTAATGTTCATACCGATGGTGGCTGGAATATTCATTGTGTATTTGTAGTGTACCCTTTTCCTCAATGTAGTATAATCTCTGAGTTGGTATATTTAATTAGTGGAGGTGTGGGGGGTGCAGCCCCCTGCACAAATTAAAGAAAAAAATAGCACTAGTACTGCAAATATTATTTTTATTCCTTTGCTTTATCCTCCACACCCCTGCAAACTAAATATACCAACTCTGAGATCACACTACATTGACGTAAAGGGTAAGTACAAATAGACAATGAATACTCATGCAGCATCTTTATGGCTGTCAGTCATGCATGCTTCTCATGACGACACGGCCCTTTTAACTGTCAGTCAGTAAGACCATGCCCACATCTGTGCAGAATGGCCTGTGAGGCACTACACTAATACAAAGCCAAAAGAGGTATCATAATGTGCACAAGGCTTTGGAGAATAGGACCCTCAAGTATCCATGATTCCTTCATCTTATCATCATTTTTCTCCTAAAAGTCTCCTGCATTTATTCCTGACTTATACCAGTGTGGCATCATATACAGTGGTGACGTGGTGCAGTGGTTTGTGCTTATACCACTTTATTCTAGAGTCTGTGGTTCAGTCCTTGATTTTGCATTGGCAGGTTTTGCATGTTCTTCCTTTGGCCATACATGTCTTCTCCAGGCAATCCAATTTTCTCCCATAACCTAAATGTATGTTGCTTGAGATTACTTTTTGTACTGTAAAGCTTTTTCCTTCCTAAAGGAGCTGTTGGATCAGTGGGATTAATTTGGTTAACAAAATGAAATATATATCTCTGGTAACTCACAATAATCTTAGTTTGCATTTGGAAAAAAATCTGCTTAGCCAGGTATGTATACATCTGATATTAGTGGCCCTTTGTGTAGTAATTGGGAAAGTGGTTCCTGCTTGCCTTACTTGAAATGTTTTATTCTGATGCTCTCACATTCAGAGACATATGTCCCCTCAGTCAGTACGTGCTGTGATTTCACGTGTTTCACTTGAAAAAAAGAGTACCTAATCTGTGAGCCCACCAACGGATTTCTGCCACTCACATAATTCATATCTTGACCCTGATGTTTATTATGGAAACTTTCCCATATTTGATGTTGAAGATGGTTAAGCTTGTCAAAATGTCACCCTGGTTTTCAGATCACTAGGCAAAATCCTCACCAGCAATGCTTATATTTTAGGCAGATAAACACATCATTAGGCACAACCTTAAGAGCCAGCTTTTCAACCTGAGCACTCAAGGGCAAAGGAAAGGGATGGCCTACCTAGTATCCAAATCATATTGGCAGTGGAGAGGGCAGAGTATGGGGCTTAAAAGGAGTGCCACTCTTACTTTTCAGGCTGGTGCCAGAGCAGTGAGAGCACTGTAAGATGGTAAAAGATACAGAGGGTAGATAGCAGTTATAGCCTCTTAGAGGTAAGTCCACTTCCAAGATGGCTTCACAGTTTTTGTGTGTGTGTGTGTGTGTGTGTGTGTGTGTGTGTGTGTGTGTGTGTGTGTGTGTGTGTGTGTGTAGCTTTCCTGCAAATACTGAGGGGAGGATTTCATAGCTATCATATGCTTCACTGGACAATGTGTGGTGACCATGAGAAATTGCAGCTCAGCAACTACCTGGAAAGTACATTCTAGGGTGTGAATGCTACAGTTCCCCAAGTCACAAGGCCTGTGCTGTTTGTCATGTGACTGGAATGCTTCTGGGAGCCAATGCTTGTATATCTCAGTTGTTGCTCAATGGTTGCACTCTGGACCAATAACTCTTTTCCCTTGGCCTGCCCTTCCCCCGGGTTCAGCAGTTTGTAATGGTCCAGGCTGAAGAGGGTCCATTGTGGGTTGGAATACCAGAACTCAGTGGTTAGGCTCTTGTAGTTAGGGGGTTATATAGCATATGGCATGGCAGAGGTTTACCTTATGCATGCAGGAGCAGGAGCACACACTTATGGAACATAGCATGATACTATCTCTAGGCCTTGGAATAGCCAGTCCTCACCACTAGGCCAACTTCTTTAGATGGGCTTTTCAGCTTTATAACCCCATTGCCTGGCATCCAGCAATTACTGGTCATGCACTTGACAACACACAAAACGACCAACCACAAGGTTGCCCTTCTTGGAGTAGGGTTGGGAAATGTTTTTTCTTTCCTTCTGAATCCACAGAAGGGGACTCTAAGAACCATGAAGCCCTTATCATTGGGACAGATGAGTCAATACACTTCTGTGACCTGCATCTGTTTTTTTAAGGACCTCTTCTATGTAGAAACCCTCAGTCTCATAAAGTTCTCTATGGATAAGCTTGTGACCCGATAACCTGCTGATACTCCAAACCATGTACAATCATGCATACAGCTGCACTGAAGCAGCAGTACCTACCACAAATAACCACAGAACAAACTCATAAGGCAAGCTACCTTCCCAACATTACACACCAGGTAATTCAGTGACTATCTGATACAATATATAATCAAGGAAAAAAATATCTGTCTCTCTCTCTCTGTATATATATATATATATATATATATATATATATATATATATATATATATATCTGTATATATATATATATATATATATATACACACACACACACACACACACACACACACACACACACACACACACACACACACACACACACACACACATGCACAATATAAAATAAAATAAAGACCAGCATTTAATACATGAATGACGCAAGATTGGAGATGGAACACTTTATCAAAATATATCAAACAACAGGATAACAGTAGTTTTAGTTTTATTACAATAAGAACACTCAAATGTATACAATAAACATAATACAATTTGACAGATACAGTTTGCGTGGAATACAAATAACAGGCTTGTGAGGAAGCCTTGTTTAATATATTTTAGATCACTATGAAAGCTTAATAAAACAATCTAGACTATCAATATATATTGCAGTTAACCAATGCTGTTGTGGCCAGAGCTGCTGTTGAAAGAAAAAGAAGTACCAGTTCAATTACTTGGTAAAGAAAAATAATATGTGTATGTCAGATACTCATACTCATGAAGCAGTTTTATCTCTGAGCTGCAATAAATCTGCTTTTTCCACCTATTTCTTGTGGTGTAAATAAGTATATTCGGATGGTGCAGTGGTGCAGCAGTAGCACTATTGCCTAACAGCAAGAGATTCTCCTGTTCATTTCTTTGCTGGGGTGCCTTCTGTGCAGTGTCTGCATGTCCTCTTTGCATTTGTGTGGGTTTCCTCCAGGTACTCCGGTTTCCTCCCACGTTACAAAGACATGCATCTAGAGGGTTTCTTCCCGGGCAACTGCTGAAAATTGGCTTTGTTTCAAGTCAGACTTTCCTGGTAAATAAATGTTAAATTAAAAAAATATATATATATCTAACTCTTTTTCTCTCTCTCTATCTCTCTCTCTATGGGCCCCTTTCAGAGTATCAAAATTGCAGAACATCGAACCTCTGATCATTGAGGATCAGAGGATCGAAGTTCTGCAATATTGAACTCGAGCCCCCCCCCAAAAAAACCTAAAATGTGAAAATTTCTTGTTTCCTGTTGTTGCATCTCCTACACTCCCTACTACTTAAATATACCAACTCTGAGATCACACTACAGTGAACAGAATGGTAAAGTTCTCGTTCCGCACTGTACGGCGATCTCTATTTCACAGGGTTCGATATTGCAGATCTTTGATCCTGTTCCTCGATGATCACAGGTTTGATGTTCTGCAATTCTGATACTCTGAAGGGGACCCATAGATATATATATATATATATATATATATATATATATATATATATAGATATATATATATATATATATATATATATATATATATATATATATATATATAGATAGATATATATATATATATATAGAGAGAGAGAGAGACACACACACTCACACACACACACACACACACACACACACACACACACACACACACACACACACACACACACTCACACACACACAGACGCACACACATACGCATACATATATGTGTGTGTTTGTGTAAGTGCATCTACAGAGGTCTGTATATTTCAAAATACATTGAAAAGAAAAAACAACTGAAAATTGAGCCAAGCAGAGCCAAAACATAGAAAAACTCATCAAAATATGAGGCAGTTAATTTCACAAAAATGTAGGAATGTTTGTGCACAAGTCAGTGCTCTTGTTTTATGCAACATCAAAGAGACTTTGAACGTTATATGAGACTAAAGTGTTTACTTTTGTACAATGGAATTGATCCCTTTATGGATTATCAGGTATCTAGCGATTTGTTTTTTTTTTTAGTTTTAATACTTCAAGAAAGTATGAAGTGGCAGTTTTCCTAAGCTGTCTACAAAGAATTTTTACAGCTCCCAAAGAACTTCTGTGCTCTCTGGAATTACGTATACAATTATTGCAAGTTAGGTTCATGATCTACAGCCGTAAAAACAAATGTAAAAAATTATAGGCAGTATGGCAAATGTCTAAACATAACTTGCTCATTTCACAACATATATTAAAGTCTTCTCAGAAAAAGATACAACAGGGATGCGCAATGGCATTTGTCATAAACTGCTTATCTTAATATGAGATAAGAATCAAATATTCTGAATCCTGCTTTTCGTCTGGAATGCCATTAGTGGCAGAAAAGTCATGCAAAGTGAGTAAACGAAACCTAGTCTTTTCATGAAAGCTCTATGAAAGAGGTACTCAAGACAAGGAGAAGAGTCTCCCTTTAAGTGTCAATCAGTTTGTATTCATTAAACGTTCTCCCTGATTTAACCGGAACAAGGCAAAGCATGTAGACACATCCCACTGCTCAATGAATCTAGCTGTCAGTAGGGGTTTTACTTTTGTTCCAATGCAAATATGATGATTTGCATTGTCAGGATTCGACCAGTAGAGGTTGCTGCAGACTAGGTTTACACATCTCCCCCTTCCCAGTCCTTTCACCTTACTTCAAAGCTTTCTGTTCACAACTCAGTATTGAAGTTTTAAGTCCCTTATTAGTGAAGACCAGGTATGACCCTTTTAGTTGTTAAAGCTTAAATGTGCCATTAAATTGTGAAAACATTTATTAAATCAGCTTCTTGAATTTAGATTTCTTTTTCAGGATGGTATGCAGTGATATTTTTGCCAATTATATCCATTTGAAAAGCAATAATCTTTTTACATTATAGAGTGGTTGAAGAAAGCTGTCTGCACTGTTTTGTGCATATATGAGTACAGGGTAACTGTTCCATGCAGGACACTATAACTGTTTTCACTCACTGAACCCTTTGAGACAACAAAAAAAGACCAGTTTGCCTTAAAACCTAAATCTTCTAGACTGAAATACCTACCTTTCTTCAGGAATAAGTCAATTTCAAAATTATATGAGTCTCAGAAACCCAGGTCTGCTGAATATAGTCAGATATTAGAAGCAGAAACACCAGGTTATACAACTATACGCTCACCTATTGAAACGTTCTGAAACTTAATACAGTTAATTGTCTGTGACAAAAGATGTAGTCTGCTTGTAACGTTTCAAATATGAAGTACATAATTTAGTAAATTCAAACACTTTTATGGCATCAGTTATATTCACTGCTGACAGAAAGGGAAACTGTAACTTGTTATTAATTTCTGCAGGTCAGACAAACACCTTCCCTTTCCTGAAATATAAAATACATTATTTAATGTTTCTGTAGGGACAGAAGACATTTGTTATAATGTATTGCATGTTAAAAAAGGATTCTAGCTATAATAAACGCCTAATGCTTTATAAGATAAATTTGTTGTAGGGAGCATAGGGAAACAGATACCAGCTTATAACTTTCTACCTTTGCTACAGGCAATTTTATCACGGTTTTCCTGATTGCCAGAATTTCTTCAATTGTAAAAAAATAAAATTCTTAGTGTACATAGCAGTTCTTTTATACCTTGTTAACAAATAAAAGCATTCACAGCTGCAGAAAATTACAAGTAGGGCATCATGTTGAACTTCTGCCGTTGAGAACAATTTGTGAATGCAAAGCCACATCTAAAGAAGACGTCTCCGATTCAGTGCTACAGGTGATCCACACAAAGCAGAAGATGAACTGTAACTCTCCTTCCACAAGAATGTCTATCAGTGAAATGGACTGCCTACCACTCCCACAGCTGGGAATTATGCGAAGCATAGTCGCTAGTCCTATAATAGACTCTCTCTATGCTGACGGTTGGCAGTGGTTCCGACTACTGTTACATACTGGTCTCCATGACAGGATTATTCTGGATTTTACAACAGTACTCCTTCTCAGACATACCTGCCAATCTCTTTTTTTTTTTACCAATATGTATGATGCAGTGTATGACAAGTGAGCATGTGTGTCAGGTCTTAAAACTTGAGAGTGGAAATGTATAGCATGTTTAAAACAAAAGCCCAGTGTATATAGTGTTAGCAGACTGCACAGATACAGCCAATGTCATTATTTTATGTCTTAAATATTCATTTATGTAAAAACATCTCCTTCCAACAAAACAGAGTTTTTTTGAGAACTAAAATGGTGTAGCCTCATAATGTGTTACAACTGAGAGTTGTCCCAGGCATTACTAACTAGCCTCTTATGGAATGCCAATACGGACTATACCACAACATGGGACTGTAGTATCTAATAATACCGTACCCTGCCATTCAGCAAATATACTTTATGCTTATTTAAAAAAGGCAGAGAGTTCAGCAATCCGTATCACTTATCTACTAATGAGGGCCTTACCTGCCAGATTTATGATCACATTACCTTTTATACAGACCACATTTATCAGTTATACTCTATGTGCTATGGTTTATGTCGTGACAAAAAAAAAATCTTATCAACTGTCCACTGGAAGAGAAATAAAATTCAGTCCTTCTTTACATTTCTCATGGTCATAGTGCTGATTGTTTTATGTAAGGAAAACATATTTTATGGGAAAAAGAATGCAGGTAAAATTCTGGCACCGCAGTACTGTTATATATTGACATAGGGTACTACATGGCATTAAAAGAGAGCTATGTAGTTTGAAATATATAATTGTACATCCATTTAAATAGTAAAACATCAAACAGTATGACCCATGATGGGATATGTAGTTATTGTGACTCTCTATAGCTTGAGAAGGACAGCATTATTTATCTTGATTAATCCCTATTGTCATATGCCCTTCAATGAGTTATTGTACTTTTAATGTACTTTATGCAATCTTTTAAAATAATTTTTGCCAGGGGTTGCATGCTTATGGCCCTTACCTCAAATGTTCTGGTGTACCATGGCTCCTGACCACTTCTGCTATCTTATGTAATTTTTGAGCTACACACTCCCACACTGTGGCAGTCTCCTCCCATCACATCTTCTTACTTACTGCTGGAAAACTGCATATTCTTGTTTGCTATTACACTTGAAAGGTGTACAACAAGGAGCATGCACAACCTTTTTGTCTTGAAAGCAGCATACAGTGATGTCATGATACATACATTACTGACTGTACATGCCCATGTCTGCATAATACACCCTGCCACGTACCCCACCCATATCCATGGATCACAGAAATCACTTTGATCTCCACCATGGTGATTCTAATTACACCAATGGAGTTGCACCCACCCCCCAGGCAATGAAAATTTACACCTGGCCGCTTTCCTGACACATTTCTAATTCCCTGAGCATGTCAGTTTTTTCAGTTTCACACAAAGCAATATAAAATCAAACAAAAGTATGCAGTTCTAGGAAATATCTATACTATTCTGACCTGAAAAGACACACAGGGTAGGTAAAGCCAAATAATCATATGGGGACAAAACATTATCCAGTATTAAGGATAGTGTATATCTACATCAATCACACACAAACTTTTATAAGCAAAACACAATGACAAATCTTATTATGGCCCATTAAAATGAATGGCATTCACTGCTATCACAGATAAGCAGAGTACATGCAACATTTAATTTGTCATGCTAAGTATCATGGCTATATGTACCTGCTTTACATATATGTATGTATGTGTATGTTCTTATTTATGTACCTGGCCTAAACCTTAGGGCGTTATTTGCAACCACAACCTAGATGCATTATAGAATCACTCATCATTAGTTAAAGCATGAAACATAATATGTAGAGATACATTTCAATAAAATGTATTACAAATCCCTAACTAGCATTATGTAGATTTTTTACTAAATTGTCGAACTCCATTAACAGGTACAGCATGTGTGCTACTGAGGAACGTACAGATGTGTAGTTCTGGTTTCAGGAGACAAGAACAGAAATGTTGAAATGTAAATGAATGCTTTTGTGAATCTCTAACAATAGAGTTGTATTGTGCCTTGAGTTGTAGAAAAAGGTTGGGAAGAGCAGGCCATGATTTTGAAGAGTAGGGAGTGGTTAGAAAGAGTAGACAGTGTCCTAATATATACAGGGATGGTATTTACATACAAAGAAGAAGTAAACTGCCATTGGTGTCACTCTGGGTTGTTCAAGCTCTACACAGAGTTATAAAATACTGCTTACATAGTTTTGCATCCTTTTCACACTTATCCATCACTTATTTTCCTTCTGGAGACGTAAACCCCAAACATAGCTCAATGTTCCAACAATTCCATTTTTAACCCTACTAACATCTGGTCAATTTTTAGAAGTCTTAAGCTGACATATATAAATGGAAGAAATATCAAGAAAATGATGAAGCTTTCATAAAACTTGGTCACACTATGGCTTCTTAACATTGTAGCCATTTATTTTTTTATTTTTTATTTGGTTTTAAAACAATACATAAGCAAATAAATTATAAAACAAATAACTATTTACATAGGTCCTCAGCTCATCAATACATCAACGTTATACATATCAACAACAATTAATATTGTATTTTAATTTTCAGCCAAGATTTATATTAATGTGTAATATTAGCAGCTCTTATCTTTATAGTATGCACTTCACTACTGCAAACAATTTTGGCCATACTAATAAATTCAACACTAGTGGGAGTAACTTTACTTTTCCAATTTTTAGTAATTGATTTTCTGGCTATAGCAAGAATAGACCAAAGAAGAGGCACTTGGGTTTTTGAAATTATCACAGGAATCGGAGCATTAAATGAAACTAAAGATTTAGAAATATTACATCTATCTGACCATAGAACTTGAATGAAGTTATTAATTTCTTTCCAAAAAGGGGAGATGACTTCATTACTTCCGATCAGCTATTTCAGAATCACATCTCCAGCATTTAATTCTATTTGATTTCCACATAGCTATAATTCTGTTAGGAGTGACAAAACCTCTGTGTAAGAATTTCACAGTAAAAATTTTTAACGTAATGAAGATGTCGCTTTATCTGTAGACTTTAATATTATTTTCCTGCATTCTTCTGAGAAGTCTTCATTAATTTTTGAAGAGTAGTTCTGATTGTAATTGTCTAAATATGCGAAATCTAACTTAAGAATTTTATAAATTTGTGACAAATATGATTTATTTTTCATTACATTATTATTGATATTTATTATATTTATTAAAAATTCCAACAATTTGGGGAAGCATTTCTTATCTAGGTTAAATAACTTATTAATCCCTGTGTTCGCAGTATGTAAATATTTGTACAATTAACCAATTCTCAGAATCTTGATTGTATTTGGATTTCAAATTTTCAACAGTATATATATATATATATATATATATATATATATATATATATATATTAAAAAAAAAAAATAAATATATATATATATATATATATATATATATATATATATATATATATATATATGGGTCTACTTCATATAACCTAAATTTCATTTGCCTGAAATTCATTTGACTGAGACCAAAACACCGAAAGTCAAAAGACTGAAAACTCATTTGACTGAAACTCATAACACTGACACATTAAAGTAAAAGGTATATGCCCTTTTCCCCACTGTAGTGCAATCCTGGAGTTAGTATATGTAGTTGGGGGGTGTGGGGGGCGTGGGAGGCAAATCCCCCACATACTTTATAAATTTTAAACCATACACATGGATATTTATAACTGCAATGAATAACTCTTTGCAGAAAACAATATTTACCTAAATTATGTGGGGGGGGCTTCACCTCCCTCACACCTTCCTAACTATATATACTAACTCCAGGATCACACTACAGTGGGGAAAAGGGCATATACATTTTACTTTAATGTGTCAGTGTTATGAGTTTCAGTCAAATGAGTTTTCAGTCTTTTGAACTTTAAGTGTTTTGGTCTCAGTCAAATGAATTTTAGTCAAATGAAATTTAGGTCATATGAAGTACACCCATATATATATATATATATATATATATATATATATATATATATATATATATATATATATATATATATATACCATTTAAGGATTGATGCCAATAAATTAAGTTACTTTGTTGTTTCAATACTAGCATTTTGTTGGAGTTATGAGTTTCTAAGCAGTCATTTATATTTGCAATTGGAAACAGAAAATATAAAGTCTTTAATACAATGTTTAAAATATGTGAACTTTTTGGAAAGATGAAATTATGTTATTTAAATAGGGAATTTGAGAAGAAGCTGTAATTCCATTTAGGCAAAAATCTTTTGATAACCATATAAAATTTATTTGGGACTACTTGTTTATGACTGGTCATGATATATTTATTGTTTACTAATAATATTTCTTGATGTATTTGTTTCCATTTTGAATCATAAGATAAATGCATCTGCAACACTATAAGTGGGTCTATATCAGAAGCTTCAAGTGTAAAAAGAGCACATGCTTTTTAATCGACACCAAATACGTGAAGTCCCATAAAGCCGAATGGCCGGTCGCTGAGCCATTCTCGGGACTTTGCCATTTCCTCCACTGTGGTGTGATCTCAAAGTTGGTATATGTAAGTAGGGGGGTGTGGGGAGTACAGTCCCCCACATTGGGGAGGTGTGGTGGGTGAAGCCCTCCACTTTATATTGTGTTTGGATTTTTTTGGAACAGTAATTTTTCTGTATTTGGTATTGATTAAAGTGTTCACTCTTTTTACACTACGGACTTCTGATATAGACCCCTATAACTATTACAATTGTTGAAGTAGCATACACTTGAATATTAGGTAACCCTATTCCATCCTTATCCCAACTTTTTCTGTGCCAATCAAAGGAAACTCTTGGTTTATTAGGATGCCAAAAAATTTAAGTGGAATATTATTTGTCTTCATCAATTTTTTTTTTGGTTGGACATAGTACTAAAGATTGTAATAAGTGTTAATCGTTCTTCCATCGTAAAGAAGAATTTGTTCCAGTTTGTGACTAAACTTAAAATTTTATCAACAACTTGTTGAAAGTTTGTTTGTATCATTTCTTTATTACATGATGGTGATACCAAAGTATTTCATTTGATTGCTATTCCAACTGAAGTTAGAATACTTTTTGTATGAATGTTTTCATTTCTATTAATTAATAATGTACTTGTATTATTATTATTAAATCTTAAGTCTGAGATTTCTTCAAAGTGACTCATAGAACTAATTATATATTCTTATGAATTCTCTATATTTCCTATTGTTAGTAAAATATCATCAGCAATCATTAGCGGACCGGAGTTCCGCTGTGGCGACCCCTAACCGGGAAAAGCCGAAAGACACAATAAGTAAAATATCATCAGCAAAGAGTTGAATCTTTAGTGTGAAATCTTCTTTTATTTTGATACCATTAATGTTCTTATTGGATCCAATACTATTAGCAAAGGGTTGTATAGCTAATGCAAAAAGTAAAGTTGATATTGGACAGCATTGTTTTGTGCCTTTTTGTAATTTAAAGGAATTAGAAAGAAAATAAACTATTTTAACATAAGCACAAGAGTTATTGTATAAGTTAGAAATTAATGCAATTAGCTCAGGTGAGAAATTATACCATTAAGTGTTTTAAACAGGTAGGACTAATTAACTGAGTGAAGACTAATGATAGAAAGTTCTTTTTTATTTGTATATGCATAGTCTATTAATGTATGTATTCTTATTATATTATCCTGCACTTGTCTATTTAAAATAAACCCAGTTTGATCATTGTTAATTAGTTTAGGTATACTAAGATTTAATTCTGTTAGCTAAAATAGATATAAACATCTTATAGTTGGGTCTATATTAGATCATAGAAATCTATCTCACTACCCCACAGAAACACACATCACCCCCTCACTCCCAACAATATATACCAACTCCAACATCCCACTGTGGTGGGGAAAATGGCAAAGTTGTGGTGTTGGCCAATTGTTTGCTTACTCTGTAAAAATTGTTGATGTTCGCTGAGGTTAGTTTCAGTGGATAGGGGTCAATGAATAAGCCATCAATGAAAGAAGATTTTGATGATCTAATATAGACCCCCTTATAGTCCACATTTAAAAGTGAAATGGGTCTCTATAATGAGGACTTTGTAGGATCATTATCTTGTTTTAAAATAGGTGATATAAGGGAGTATTTCCATGAGAGGGCACTTCAGCAGTTGCTTTTTTCTCTATAGACTTATCTAATATTTTAACTGCATCATCCAATAGTATTTTATGTAGTTCTTGTACAAGATCATCTAAGCCCAGTGCCTGATCATTTTTGTTACTTTTTTATCTGATCTCTTATTTCTGTTAAAGTGATTTGGCTATCAATTTTTTTTATTTGTTTACTTGTTACTTTAGTATTTTATCCATACAGTCATGGTGGTGCAGCGGTTAGTGTTGTCGCCTCACAGCAAGAGGCTATCTGATTCGATTCTCGGCTGGAACTCCTTCTGTGTGGAGTCTATATGTCCTCCCTGTGTTCAAGTGAGTTTTAAAGACATGCAGGTAGGTGTGTGAGTGTGTGTGTGTGTGTGTGTGTGTGTGTGTGTGTGTGTGTGTGTGTGCGCCTTTGTTGAAGGTTGGGCACCAGGCTGGCAACTTGACACCATAAAAACACCACCGCCAATCAATCTGCGGACCGGTGATCTGCTGTGGTGACCCCTAACTGGGAAAAGCCGTAAGACATTGCTTTTACTTGTTATTTTTAACTATATCATAATGATCTAGGTTATTTGTATTATTATTTATATTTTCATAAAATATTTTAAAGCTTTAAAGACTACCTTTAAAATATGTTCTTCTTTCTTTTGTATTATTTATATGTATTACAATTTCTTTGATATGATTTAGTTTAGTCATTTTCTTTGATCTAGGAGCAAGTTTATGCAAGCTTAAAGGGTTTACTGAATATGCTTAAAGTTAAAGTTTTTCAAGGTTTATTGAAACTTTATAATTTAGAATTTCAACATATTTTGTATCCAAGTTTATTAAGTTCAGACTGACTGATAATGTCATTTGGCTTTAGATTTAACTTTAGTGTGTCTATTATGGCCTGTAGTGCATTCAATTATTTGTACCATTCTCTTGTTTTACTAATACACCAGCTTGTAACTCTTCCATTTAAGTAAGCCTTTAGTAAATCCCTCAGGAGAATGTCAGATACTTCACCATTCATGTTTATTTCTAGGAACTTTTTGATCTCTTTAACATACCAATCCTTGAATCCTTTTATTTTAATAATGCACGCTGGTATTCTCTTGTGTTCTATTAAATTGTCAGTTTTTAAAATAATATTAAAGATTATAGCATTATAGTCCAAAAATGGACATAAAACTTCTCTGATATGTGATAACAGATTGTTTGAAAGAAAAATTTTATCAATATTTGTTTGTGTTCCATATTGTCACTCATCCCTTACTCCAAGGATGACAAACAGGTGGGGTAGTTCGTTTAAGAAGCTTTATACATGAAAACACATCAGGAAGGACAGCAACTTCAATAACTATAAACAAACTGATTAACAGATAGAGCTTACACACAGACATGCTTACACTACAACATCTAACTGCAAAATGGCACTCTGTCCCTGCACGTGCTCAGTAATCAGTACATTAGTACATACCCACAGGAGGTTTCTTAAAGAGATATGTACACTGATCTACATCCTCTATCTTAAAGAAAAGAAAGCAGTTAGGCATGCATCAGTATAAACAATCAGAAAAGAAAACACAATACAAATGATTCATATTGTCATGTCCAAGTCACTGTATATCTGGAACATGGTCTTGACATTCGATCAGATCTTGTGACATAACCATTAGGACTGGACTTAGTAACAGGGACAGGTTTCAGTGAACAGCTTGTTTCAGGATTCGTCTCAGGAATGGAAATATCTTCTGGAACTTCCTCAGGAACTGGAACATTGGACAACTCACTCTGAGATAAAGAATCTTTCTTACAGGCTGTCTGCTGTGGTATAGGCTTGGGCACCAGTATCAAATGTTTCCAATTCCACCTAAAAATGCTCCTTGTGATTCAATAATGTACAATCTCATCTCTGGGCAGATGTTCTTCACGGCTCCAATCTGATCATAACCGTTGGACATTTGCATCCTTATCACTTCTCCTTCTCCTAATGGATTGAGTGATTTGCTGGTCTTATGATAGGACTTCTGGGTTAGGCATTTCTTCAACAGATTGGCTTTCATTAACCTGTTGTTCTTGACACATGGAACCAACAACTGACTACTGACTGGTAATGTGGTTCTGGTTTGTCTTGACAGAAGTCTCTGAGCAGGTGAACCAAGATGTTTATCACGAGGAATATTTCTGAGATTAAAGAGATTCAGGAAAATATCACTATTGTCTTGTTTTGACTTTCCTAGTAACTGTTTTGCACTTTGAACTGCATATTCTGCCAAACCATTTGACTGAGGATACCCGTGGCTACTAGCGACATGAGTAAAGTCCCACTGTTCTGCAAATCTTTTGAACTTTTGGCTTGTAAACTGCGTGCCATTGTCAGAAATAACTTTGTGTGTAGAGTCATGTACTGCAACATGATGCTTCATCTTAGTAATAACAGATTGGGAAGTAGGTCAATCTTGAACCAACTGGAGTAAGAGTCTATTAACACCAAATAATGTTGACCATTCCACACAAAAATGTTGGTGGCTACTCTCGACCAAGGTAGTTCCAGAATCTGGTTCAGCTGAAGTAGTCCTTTATGTTGATGTGACTTTCTACTATTATACACAGAACAAGACAAAAGTACTCTCTCAATATCTTGTGATGTAGAAGGCCAAAATACTAGTTCTCTTGCCCTTCTTTTGGTAGAGTCTGTTCCTGGTTTGCTACGATATAAGAATAATGTACTCTGGTTGCAAAGACTTTGGAACAATCACGTTAAGACCATTCGTGATAATACCATTGTCTGACAAAATCTCATTTCTGTATGGAAAATAAGGTTGCACTTCTGGAGGTAAACTAGATTGCTTTGATGGCATCCTTCTTTGAGAAAGTGGTTGAGCTTCTGTAAAACTGTATCTGCAACTGTGTGATCTCCCAGCTCATGAAGACGTGCAGAAGAAAAATTTCTCCCTTCCATGACTTCAAAATTAAATCTCTCATTGTTGTGCTGTTCTGTGGCACTTCTGGGTGATCTGGATAATGTATCAGCAAGATAAAGAAGTTTGCCTTTCTTATAGACAAGATTGAAATGATACTTTTGCAATCTCAGCATCATGTGTTGCAGTCTGGCTGGAGCTGAAACATAGGCTTTCTCAGGATAGTGATTAGAGGATGGTGATCTGTTTCAATCTGGATAGGTCTACCATACACATAATCATGGAACTTGGAACATGCAAACACAATTGCCAAAAGTTCTTTCTCTATCTGAGCATACTGCATTTCAGCTTGGGTGAGCATTCTGGATGCATAAGCAACAGGTTGACCCTCTTGTAAAATGCCTGCACCAAGACCAAATTTCAAAGCATCACATGAAAGAGTAACTGGTGTGTGTACATCATAGTATCTTGAGTGTTTATGGACTGGCAATTCTCTGTTTCAGGGCATCAAATGCTCTCTGATGTTATTCTGACCAAGATGAAGATAGCTCTCTGAGTAGTACGGATATTTGACTCAAGTCTGGAATTAACTTGCCTAGGTAGTTAACCATGCCAAGATAATGTTTCAGGGCTTGAACATTGTCTGGAGCTGGCATCTTGAGAGTAGCTATTTGCTTAAAAGGGTCTGGTTGTAAGCCTGAACTGATAAATAAATGACCATCGTAAGTGACTTCTCGTAGCCTGAATTTGCATTTCTGTGGATTGAGCTGAAGATTCACTTGACGTGCCCTTTCCAGAACTTTTCTGAGGTTTCTGTCATGCTCAGCTTCACCATTACACATCAGGATGGATAGCAACTTCAATAACTATGAATGAACTGATTAACAGATAGAGCTTACACACAGACATGCTTACACTTCAACATCTAATTGCAAAATGGCACTCTGTCCCTGCACGTGCTCAGTAATCACTACATTGGTACATGCCCACAGGAGGTTTCCTAAAGAGATATGTACACTAATATACACATATCTTTATGAATAATGAGTAAATTGAAGTGAGTTTGTTTTCCTTATCTCTTATGTTTCCTTTAAATTCATCATATTTGCAAAATGTGTTAAGTGTTTGGCAGAAGATGTGATTCACAGCTTTCTATCTTCAGTGTAATCTTTGTCTGACAAAAATACAATTAAAATCATCAGCCATTATGACTTTATGTAATAGTATATAATGTCTAAGTAATTTTTTGCATCTTTACCTCCAACCTCTGGAATCCAATAAGAGTTTACTAATGTATATAATTTTCTGTTCCACTCAGTTATAACAATGCTTAAAATACCATTTTTATCAACATAGATATCTATTACTTTAGGCATTACTAGTGACTTCTTCCATAAAATGAGGGTGCCTCTTCTTTTAGCTTTTTTAGCCAAAACCTGCTACAACCAAATAAATCTTTAATGAAAGTTAATTTACATTTTTATTAAGTAAATGTGTTTCCTGTAGAAATACTATTTGAGCTTTATGTAATTGCAAGTATTTGAACAGACTCCCCCTCTTTACTGGATTATTCAATCCATTAATATTAATAGATATGCATTTAAAATCAGACATTTGTATAAGAGAGGAAAAAACACAGGTATAATGAAATCACACTTATGGACAGAGCTTATTATATATAACAATATGAAATTTTCAGCTATGGTCAAAACTTGTGAAACTAATAAGAAAATAGCCTAATGATATAACCCTGAAATATTCTACCATGGAATGACGTATTCCTAGTTTGTTGAAAAAGATGAACAAACTACCTCTCAAATGATTCCATTATACAAACAATGCTTAGCTCATGCTTCTGATTCATAGTAATGTGTGTCATACTTTTAGCATGCATCATCTTAAAAAAAGTCCATCAGTGAGTTATTATGAATAATAAAAGTTAAACAGGTGTTCAGAATCTTTATTATAAGTTGGCCAAACTGAATATCTCTGCAATCATCTTTCACTGTACCTCACATTATCTCCCTGGTCTACTACAGGGAAGAAGTCACTTGTTATTTTCATATTGTTATTTTCATATTTATTAATTTATAGGTCAGATGAGTTATATTTTTTCTATTTTATTTACAGTGTATAAAGTTGTTCATAGAATAACAAATTCATAAATTACTATCAGGCAATTTGCCCTTGTGGGCCATTGCAAAACCTAGCCAATTACCTCATGTGAGAATCAAACCCTGCACCTTGTGCTTATAAGGTAAACACCTTAACCACTATGCCAACCTCCCACCTTTGTAGGCATATTTACTTCTTTAACTATATACATATTCACTGATTCTGATCTCTTTCTATTTCTGTTTGTATACTATCTTTTGTACATCTGTACAAATCAGTTTGATATACAAATGACATATGATTCTTTACAAAATTTCAGCTAGCTGTGCTGGCGAATGTTACATATCTACTGTCCTATTTCTCCTGGTATGGCTGGCAGTACCTCCTATTATCACAATATATTTAACTGATTAATAACTGTAGTTGATGCATATTGTATTTAAACTTGCTTACCAATACTTCCTAGAACTTTTGTTTTCAGGAATCCATTGAAAATGGGCACTGTCCAGTTTGACTTTCCTCATCATCAAATGCAAAAACATAAATAAACACATTCCACTGCCTGAGTTAATGAACTTATAAGGCTTTGCTGCTTTTGTGGATGGACAGGGATGAGATTTTAGATACAGAAGTACTGCATGGGGTCTGTTAACTTACACCTAGACAGCATTTTTGTTTTGTGTACTTTCTTTTAATACTCAGTGCTTCTTATGGTATCATGACATTTATTGGAAGGCTGGGCTCCTTAACTGACTGACTGACTTCCTGATTAATAATAGGCAACAAAAAAGGATAAGATGAAAGAAACAGAAGGACACTAAGATTGCTAACCTGGGATGCACTCTAGTGGAAGTGTTAAGCAGTCTGTCACTTACTATTAATATTTTCATATTTCCATTCATATTTTTTATAAGTAAGAGATCTACATGTCACTGAGGAGTATGTATAGTGTGAAGTGCTGTGGTAGAGGATATAAAAAACATGTATAATGCACTGTGCCAGTGATACTGCTAGTTGTTTGATAGTGATTGCGAAGATGAGCAATATTTCCATATGTACCCTAAGATTTCAAAACCATCTGAGTTAGAAACCATTGCATGATATGAGGTGAGACCTTTGATGATTTTGGGAAAAAAATCATTGATATTTGCCACCATAAGCAATATAGCTTGAGGATATTGCATATTATTAAACTGTTAGTTATGTAAATAGGCATACTTTTTCATATTTTGTAAATATTTTAGTTAACAATCATTCAGAAATTAATTTCTTGCCATCATGTAAAACTCAAGTCATTGAACAAAAGTGCTGATGTCACTACATGTCTACATTTTACAGTTTCACAAGTATGAAAAAATTATTGAAAATTTAGAGAAAAATATTATTCTGGATTTTTGTGCATTATAACAACGATTGTGAATGCACTGACTTCTGGCTTTATATAAATAAAACTTTTGTTGAATTCATTGCTGTTTGTACATTTTAATAGTATTTCAAGTTCACAATTTGTTTACATTTGTTTGGCTTATATTTTTTAATTTGATTTTGCAGACAATTATGATGAATTTACAAATTGTTGTAGACTGCTAGAAGTGTGGCATTCCATATTACATGCCAATGATTTAAGAAATGTGAAGGCAAGTAAATGCCAAGGGAAAGTGAATGGAAATGAAATGATGGTGCATGAATGGGGACAGTTAATGAAGTGGAACTTTATGCACTGTAAAGCAATCTGTTTTTTGCATGAGTAATACATTGGTGCTCATGCCTCAGGAATTTGAAAATGAGCCTATTTTAACTGTGTGTTCTCAGTGGGAGGTCATTTTTCAGGATGGGAGAAATAATACCTTTCATTCTGGCAGTTTTAACTTCCTTTGTCAGGAGATATGAGATTTTGAAGGCAGTAAAAATGGTGGAAACTTGTGCATAATTGTGTTGAGATGCATCGGAATGTGAGAAAGGTGTCCACCTCCATCAAAGATATTTCTAATAGGATACAGTTTCAATAGTTTATTTTCTAGGAGCACCTCCATCAAAGATATTTCTAATAGGATACAGTTTCAATAGTTTATTTTCTAGGAAAAGGTATTTCACAGTTTGGGGGAACTTTGATTAACATGACCTGAGTTCCTAAGACATTGTTTTTGGTCATCAATTTTGAAGCAGAGATCCTTCAGAAAAAAAAAAACTACGCAAATATTATTCTGATAATTTACTTGAGCATGGAGGAAATGTGAGAAAGGCAGTTATTTTTGTAGGAAATCACCAGATCACTACTACAGAGGTATGCTTTAATGGTTGGGTAATCCAGGTTGAGAGACTGAGTATTGTGATGAACCAGGTCAAAAGATGTTCAGGGACAAAGACTTGAGGTACCCTAATATAGTTGTGGGAGAGAACGTTCAGTGCTCTATATCTGCTTGAAAAAGTAGCTTGAATGGTAATCAGAAGTCAGTTGATGGTGAAAGTATTAAGACCAGCGTTAGTAAGTTCAGGGAATGGAAGGTAAGGAGAGCCAGAGAACCAACTCTTGTAACAGTGTAACAGTATGTTTTATTTATATTTTTTATTTATTATGTAATTTATGATAGTTTAAACTCAGTATAAAACAAAGTTTAACATGTGCTGGAGGTGAGGTGTACATAAGGGGTTACTTACCCAACCAACAGGATGTCTTATACTATTCACATGTATAGAAGTAAATACTATATAAATGTGGTTTTATTTTATTATTTTATCTGATGGAGTCCTAGCATTTGAAGGGATGAAAAGTGGTTGATTGTGTGTGTATTTGCTTAATTAAACTACTTTTTACTACTACAAGATGTGGCTGGCTTGTTTCAGTGTTTTTTTAGTTTCCTGGTTGGTCATTTTTTCATCAGTTTGTCCAGATTCTCATAGGTCTCAGACTTTGCCATTTGGGAAAGATATTTATAATATGAGTAAGTGTGACTGAAATGTTAGTGTCGTATGCTTTTAAGGCTATGGAATATAGACCGTCTTCTCCTGGGAAGTACATACTCGTTATAAATGCAGAAACTGCAAGTTGTGTGGCATGCAGAAATGCACATAGACTGAAATTCTTTGAAAGTGGGGGCACTCCCCTTTTGCATAAGGTGCAATGACCTTGAAGTCAATTTGATTGGGGATTGGTGGCTGTTTCTCTTCACAAAAAAAAAATATATATATATGAGTTTGAATTCTACTATTTTATTTCTTCTAAGTCAAGGAAAATTTGAACTCTTCTTAACAATATTAAAGATACCAGGACATATCTGTTACTGCCTTAGTTCACATCACTTAAGTCTACTTTAACTCTTTTCCACTCAGATTCAACCTCTTAGATCCTCTGTTTATTTTCACATCTCAGCTTTATTCTACTCTAACTTCTCTAATATTTTGAAACTTTTGTATGAATTATAAATTAAAAGACTCCCTCCCCCCTGTCTCTGTCAGCATTACTCTACTACTATATTATTTTACTGTCTCTTAAGTTTTATTGTACTCTTGTCTGCTTTGTATGTCTGGTCCGTTTTTGGCTCCAGACTGAGATTGAAATTGGTCATAATTAATCAGTGCTCTAGCCTGTAAACAAATTAAAGCAAATAGATGTCTTTAACAGATATATGGTAAAATGACAAAGGAGTCTGATAACTGAAAAAAGTGACAGGTATGCGATGGTACAATTATAATAGCAGGAACTCAACCTTTATCTAATCTTCTGTACTATAAGTATGAATAAAATGTATTTCTTCTTCTCTTCTTCCTCTTCTGTTTTCATGTGTGCTTTACTCTGATGTTTGCATCCCTTACTGCATGAGGTCCAGAATTTTCTTTTTGTTGTGACTGGTTTTAACCTAATTTTATCTTCTGTTTTTCCTTTCTACTCCATTTATTTGTCCTGCCCGTTGTGTTTCTAGAATTACGAGAAACATTATTATGAAATGACATGCTGTCCACTCTGTTGATCTAATCTATAATGCTCTCATCCTTACTTGCCTGTCCTAATCTTTTGTTTGTAACTCCCGCATTTTTTATTACTGTGCATACTGTAAATATTACATGGTTTAGAAATAACAGATGTTATAACTGAAGTAACATTTAAGCTCCTGCATTTCATGATTTCATAAGATATTATTTCTAATCAAGATATCTGACAATGCATCAGTCATACTATATCTAGATCTGCTCTCATTATCCCGATAGATTGTAATTTCCATTATTTTATCAGAGTATTTCTTAATCACTGGGTCCGATTCCAGAAGACTTGCTGTCAGTGTTAAGTCTTTTGCAATCTGGTCCCCGGAGTATGTCTGTTTATAGATAGGCTTCACACCGAGTAAGACACTCACACTGAGAACAAGTCTTTTGGAATCAGGGCAGACTTCACATTGAAAGTAACTGTTTTGGAATCTGGCCCACTGTTTTTAAAATGAGCCACTTATGTATGACTCATTCATGTCTGCTTTCCATGTGAAACCTCTCTCAGTCTGTAGTCTTGTATCATTTTTTTTTTGGTGTAAATGCACACTCGTCATATAATCCTCATTTTAATTAAGTAAAGGTGATGTTGCAAACAGCAGTTTTGATGCTATTGAATTGTATCTTGAAGCTTTTTTTCTCTAAGTCCCTACTGTAAACACACTATGCCCAGTTGGACTTCCCAGTTAATATACAGCTATTAATAAGATGTCAAACAAAGGGAATGCAATTGTCTAGTGCACTTTTAAGGAAAATGGAATTGCTGGCGATATATATGCATCTGTGTTTCCATTATATATTTATTTTTCTCTCTTTCTCTCTCTGGCTCTTTTACCCATAATATGCAGCTGCATTTGTCTTTGCCCATCACCACATCTACCTTCTTCATTCTTCTATGTATTAAAAGTAGGTTACCAAGACAGCTAGTGAAATGTTTGTTTCTGCAGGGTTCCTTATGCTTCTGTGCTTCCCTCCCCCCTGCCTCTGTCATCAAACTGCTGTCACAAACAAAGGTTTCTACAGACTTTTTTGTGTCTCTCTGCCATTTATTCTGTTTCATGCCATCTTTTTCTCTCCCTTGCATGTGTAGCCATCACAAAGCCACAGGAATAAATTATCATGAATCAGCAAAATATAGAAATGTGCAGTCTGTTCCTTCTGAACCAGGTGGCAGCTTAACTGTTGTGTTTTAGTAACTGATGTTTTCATACCACTTTTCTACAAGCAACTGCAGCAGCTCTTTGCAGAAGTTTATTGTTATATCCTAGGTGTACATGTAATGGGAATTAATTTGCAATCACCTGATACTCATGTCACAGTCAGGAGACTGCATTTAAACATACTAAGGTTTATATACCAGGTTGAGACCTCTAGTGAAAGCACAGACTTCTTGTTGTTTATCACTAACTTTTTGCCCTCCTCTGCTTGAATCATTACACCACTAACAACTTTTCCTCCTGTACTTGAATTAATACATCCCCTTTCACCCCCTCTTAAACTTGTTTTTTTTCTAATTGCCCCCATCCACCACTCCACCCCTGTCATTTATCCCATGTATGCCCAAGTTATAAATCTTCCACATACACCAATTTGGAACAGGCAGCTGAATACAACTAATCATACACTGCTAATATTTTCCCCTCCCCATACCTAATTTTATAACTTACTTCTTTATATCACTTGAACTCTTTACAAATATATACAATACTAAAATCTCCCTTCTTACATAATGCTATAACTTACTTCATTACGTATCTTGAACTTCTTGCAAACATTGCTTTAGTGAAAGGTAAGAACATAACATGCTTTATAATAATGTTTCCCTTCTGCAGTATCAATCCATTTACTTCTGCAAGATTTTGCAGCTGTAAAAACTGCATAGACATAATTGTTGATGTAAAACTTCATGTATATCGCTGTCTTGTAATTATGTTTGCTGTTTCATGAGAAATTTAACTGTTGTTTTTTCTGAGAACTGTTTGAAAATCAATTGTTAAGATAAATGTACTGTGGTGGAACTTTTCTCCCTGGGCCTCCGCTGAAAATGGACTGTGCCAGTTGGACTTTCCAGGTCAACAAAGATTAATAATAGTAATAACATTTTCCAGTACAGGCATCAATCATACGGTGTGTCTGCCTTAAAACGAACAACTGATAAGAAGTATATAGATGTGCTGCTGAAGTATATGATTGTATATCTTACAGCAATTCTGATTAAAATGTTGTCAGTTGTTTTATGTAAGGACTATACCTAAAAAACATATGGAAATTGGAGTCAAGCTTTTTAATTTGAATAAGTAAGCACAGGTACATAGCTAGAAACACTTTTACAGATCACTTTATGTGTGTGTGTGTGTGTGTGTGTGTGTGTGTGTGTGTGTGTGTGTGTGTGTGTGTGTCTGTGTGTGTGTGTGTGTGTGTGTGTGTGTGTGTGTGTGTGTGTGTGTGTGTGTGTGTGTGTGTGTGTGTGTCTGCGCTCACGTGTGTGTGTGTGTGTGTGTGTGTGTGTGTGTGTGTGTGTGTGTGTGTGTGTATGTGCGTGTGTATGTGTACGCTCGTTTACAAATGTGCATTCCTTTTGTAAGATTGTACTTGTATTTAATTTTCTTGGTATGCTGAATCAGATGACGCAAACTCAATCTCTTTTTATTAGATATGAATGTGACTCTTTTACAAAGGCTATACTTCAGGGTATTGTTGGTGAGGGTGTTTACTCATTGTAGGACCAGTAAATGGAGAAACTGTGTATAGCAGCAGCAGGGAGCACCTTTAGATACCATACCAAGGGGCTGTAAGGGTTCCATTACAGGTGGCTGGCAACATCCTAGCCATGCATGCACCAGATACAGTCCAGGATTCTGGTGTAGGCCTAGAAACCTGTGCATTACTGAGATGGAGGTATATTTTGTGATGAAATTGTGTTAGGATATCCTATGTCATATGTTTTCTTGCTGTTAGGAACAGGGTATTTGTAAAGGGGTCTGGCTTTAGTGAAACCCAAGATGAAGCGACATAAACCTATACAGCATGAATAGTTTCTCATGGTTTCATTTCCCCAAGTCTTTTGGGTTTCTTATGTCATGGCAGGAATGGACTCCATTCCTAAGTCAAAGTAGATTAAAGATCGTGAAATTAGTATTGTTTGAATCTTTGATGTTATCAGTATGCATTGGGTGGTGCTGGTCAAACTGCAATTAGTCCAAAGACCCCAAGTGAAGGAGTCAAGAGATAACAATCATGTCCATTGTTCAATAGAGGTTAAGGTGTTTTCTATGCTCCCGACTTGCTAACATTAATGGCTGGCAAGCATGGTGCAAGGCCTGCTATAGTGAGCCTAGTTTAAGTATGGGATTCCACATTGCTACTTTGTTAGTTCAGGTTCAAATATAATCCTTGGCTGGGATTGCATCCCCCTTTACCAAGGCTTTCCTTCATTCTTGGAGTTCAAATCAGAGAAATGCTGCAGGGCGTGCTTCAGCAATGGGATGTCTGCAAAACATGTGCCCCCACCTTGAATGGGTGAATTGGCATCAGCAGCTCTCTCATCCCCTCCCCAGCAGACATTTCCAGTGCCAGAATCATTAACTAATCACCAAACATCTAAGACATAGGTAGGTAGTTATCTCTGTATGATAAGGAGCAGTCAACTATGAATATATATTTAAATTTAAAATATCTTCAACAAAAGTACAAGAGTGAAAAGCAGAAAGCTGCAGATATTTATTATGTACTGTGTTAGTCCTTTAAATTTACTGTGTGCGCCTCTTTCTTTCTGTTTCTGTGTTTCCATGAGTGCACGTGTGTGTGTGTGTGTGTGTGTGTGTGTGTGTGTGTGTGTGTGTGTGTGTGTGTGTGTGTGTATCACTCTCTCTTTGATTCCATGAGTGCACGTGTGTGTGTGTGTCTGTGTATTTGCATATGTGTGGGTGTGTGTGTTTGTATGTGTGTGTGCGTTAGCAATACGGAATGAACATGTGCATCTTGACAGTTTACTGAAGAGTGACTGGGCTAAGTTTCAGTGCTTGAACAAGAACAGCAGTAACCAGTTACTCAGCAGGCAGCCACACTGAAACAGACATGGCACAACAGGAGTCTGAAATCATATAGTTAATCTCCTTGTGAATGCAGCAGAGATAAATACTTGATTTCTTTTTTTCTGCTTAGGGAGACAAATTCTGGCAAATTGCAGACTGAATCAAAAAAGAAAGCTGTGGCATGGATTACCTGTGACTTCAGTTACTGGCTAAGCCAGAAAAGCAGCAGGGGGGAATGCTGACACACATTCAGCAGGTCAGGGGGAGCAAATATTTTTTATTGTCTCAGGGACCCCACTCACAGTGCAACACAGATCACTTTGAATGATAAATGACAATCCAGGCTGGAGCTAAATGCTTCTATTCTTCCTGTCTATAGCCATTCAATGACACACTGACTTATGGTATGAGGCTTGACGGTGCTTGTTTATGTTAACCATACTTTCAGCATCCACAGACTGTAAGATCTGATTCCTTACTACATGCTTAGCGACATCTTTCCACTGCTGACTGATCTCTGTTTGCAGCTCAGATATCATTACTTATTGACTTCTTTTGCAGATCTCAAGTTATGTACAACTCACTCTTTTGTTTTTGTGTCTCACATATCATGGCCGCTCAGGTCCCTTGCCTAAATTTAAAGGGTTTTGCTGTATCACTGTCACCATCTATTGATCCTGCCCTTTCTTTTCTTTTTTTCTTCTTTAGCTTCGGCTTGAACTCTGGATTTTTTCAACTTGTTGATGACTGAGTCCCTTACACTAGTATATCTCAGTTGGTAAAGCCATCCTCCCTGGCAAGGCCCAGACCTTTTTCAGAGGAGGCTAAAGCAAGTCACTACATACTTAAAACACTACCTATTCAGTATTAAGCTGTTGGGGGATCAAGTTAATTGTAGGACAGCAGTGAATGAATGTGTGTAATAACTGATTACTGCACTAAGCCAAATCTTCATTACTTCAGATGTGTGTGTATATGTGTTTGTTGAAAGTGGGGATCAGTATGTTTCTGCATAGTGCTGTAAATAGTTTTATTTGATTCAAGAGCTCATAGCTATAGGCCCCTTTGTTGTTTCGGAGTTCAAGTTCAACAGACTCCTGGAACTTAATGCAACAACCAATGTCTGTCAGGTAATTCTCAGCCATTACACCAAGATGAGTAAGGCGTGACCCTGTGTCCCATGCTTGCTCTAGGTCGCCTAAATCATACTAGCTATGTCTAACCTGCTATGTCATTGAGATTTTGAGCCCCCACTGTGTAACAACTAGATAACTGGGCAGCTAATATTATTCCTGACAGCAGTCAGAGTGACTCTTGTATTCATACCATAACAATCAGCACAAAATAACTGAATTCTCACATACTGAATCTATAAATGCAACTGCCACAAGTTTTTTTTTCTTTTTGTAGGGTACGTTCCTCTACATACTTAAATATAATAATCCCATGGTATCATAATTATGGGAATGAGAAAACCCCTGAGAAAAGAAAACATATTCCTGCATCCCACTAACAGCAACAAAGCAAACTGCATCTGTGTTACAAAACACAAACAGTATCCACCAACCAGGGCCTGACAATAAATAATAGTAAGCAGTTTCAATACCAAATGTTGCCCTATAAAGTAAAGGGATGGGGTTAGTATAATGGTTAAAATGTTTACCTCATAGACACAAGTACAGGGTCTGATCCTCACCTTTGAGGAAAATTGACTAGACTTAAAACAATCCCTGAGAGCAGTTAGCCTAGTACTTAACTATCCTTAATGGAGGGTTTGTTATAGTAATTTAAGTCTTTACCTCACAGATATAAGGCACAGAGTTTGATTCTGACCTCTGGTTATTGCCTAGGTTTGTAATAGCCTGCAGACAGCCTGGCATTTACCTATACTTATATTAGTAACTTAGCATTAAGGGAAGGTCTACAAGAGGGTAGTGAGACCAGCTATGTTATATGGGTTGGAGACAGTGGCATTGACAAAAAGGCAGGAGTCAGAGCTGGACGTGGCAGAGTTAAAGATGTTAAGATTTGCACTGGGTGTGACAAGGGTGGACAGGATTAGGAACAAGTATATTAGAGGGTCAGCTCAGGTTGGAAGGTTTGGAGACAAAGCCAGAGAGGCAAGATTACATTGGTTTGGACATGTTCTGAGGAGGTATGCAGAGTATATTGGGAAAAAGATGCTAAGGATGAAGCTGCCAGGTAACAGGAAAAGAGGAAGGCCTAAGATAAGGTTTATGGATGTGGTGAGAGAGGACATGCAGGTGGTTGGTGTGACAGAGCAAGATGCAGAGGACAGGAAGAAATGGAAACCGATGATCTGCTGTGGCGACCCCTAATGGGAGCAGCCGAAAGAAGAAGAAGAAGGAGAAGTAACTTAGCATTAGAAAGCACTAGTACATGAAGCTTTCAGGGGTAAATTAAATTATATTTTTCAATATAAAGTATATTTTGGCAGTGTTAGAAATGTCATACAGGAATAAAGAAATAATAGATAAGTAAATCGTTATGCATGCATTCATATCTCACACTATGCATGAATTGTATGTTTACACTGTACTTTAACAGAGAAGTAACAGAATATTTTAATGTGGATGTGAAAGCTGACATTTGCCGTTGCAGTAGCTTACCTAGAGCAGACTGAGTGTTTTAAAAGAATGCTGAAATGAGCATTTGACACTGTAAGTAGAGAAAGTAACAAAATCAAATTAAATGCAATGAATGTGTACATACTCTGGATTATTAAACTACTACAGACCTAATAAGGAAGATTAAAATATTCAGAACATTTCTTAGGATGTTTGCTACTTGCATTTATTGTTTTGAAGTTCAGCTTGTTCAGCAAACCATGCATGCTTCAAAACATTTTGAATGTTATTACTTTGCAATACATTGATTAAATATGTGTTACTCTGTCAGCCTGATTGTTACCCCATGAGCCCTGGTCATGGTTGGAAAGGGTCTGTTGACCAACCCATCTGCCCAGTTATCAAATACAACAAATAAAATGATAATTTTTAATATAGCTATTTCGGTTCAGTCTTTATTGTTACAACCGCATATTGCTACAGTCAGTATAATATGACACTCACGATGTTTAACATTTAACTCCAAGCTTTGCAGCCCATATAACATTTGGAATCTAATTATTTATTTTATTTATTTACTTAAAATTTGTTTACCTGGAAAGTCTGACTGGAACGGAACCCGTTTTCAGTGGAGGCCCAGGAAGAAATGCTCCAGACGCATGCTTTTGGAAAGTGGGAGGAAACTGAGCACATGGAGAAAACCCACGTGAATGCAAGGAGGACATGCAGACTCTGCACAGAAGGCATCCCAGCTAAGAATCGAACCAGAGAACCACTTGTTGTGAGGTGACAATGCTAACTGTTACACCACTGCTGCCCAAACTTCTATATGAAGTTTTGAAAGTATCAAATAATTTTAGTAAATTATATTCCTATTTCTGATTCCAATAACTAAAAATATTTAGATTGACAATGACAATAATAACTAAATTATATATTTTCTGCATTTTCTTTTAGCTCCTATTTGTATTCTTTAGGAGCTATTCTTTCTCCTGTTTTATACATTTTTCACAATTTGATGATATAATTCCTCTACATAAAATGTTCATTAATATTAAGCATTAGTGCATGGTGCAGCGGTTGACATTGTTGCCTCTCAGCAAGAGGTTCTCCTGTTCAATTCTCGGCAGGAGCACCTTCTGTGTGGAGTCTGCATGTCCTCCCCGTGGTTGAGTGATGTTTAAAGACATGCAGGTAGGTGCGTGCGTGAATGGGTGTGCCTTCTTTGAAGGTTGGGTGTCGGGCTGGCAACTCAGCACCATAAAAAATCCACTGCCAATCATTAGCGGACAGGAGTTCCGCTGTGGCAACCCCTAACCGGGGAAAGATGAAAAACATTAGTTAGTGCACATAACTTCTCATTACTTTATCTGGTGGTCCCCTGCCATTAATAAACTCTACAATAGAAGGACGAAACTCTTGCAGAAAAAGGTGAAGTCCCAAGACTGGAAAAACTCTCTTATTAGCCTTAACAATACGTTGAGATCCCTCATCAAATCCTCTAAAGCCAGTTATGAATGCAGAATTGCAGCAGACACTAAAAACAATCACAAAGCCTTCTATAGCTATATCAAGAACCTCCATGGCAATACCCAGATTTGTCCTGAGTTACTGTACAATGGTACCTCCTATACTGAGCCAATAGATATTGTCAACATACTGGTTGACAGATTCAGTGCCAACTTTACCCCTCTCTATCCCCTAAAGGACCAATCACAATACCGAAAGAATGCCAGGCACCCAGCATTACTGCAGTGCAGGTTAAAGCTGCATTGTCCAAGGCCAAGAATACAGCTTCCATGGGACCCGATAATATCCCTGGCTGTGCTCTACATGAACTACAAAGTGAACTGGTACACATCTGTTTGCCCTGTTCATTCAGAGCCTCACCTCAGGCTTTGTCCCTACCGAATGGAGCACTGCAACAGTCATCCCTCTCCATAAAGGGGGAGTGACTACAGACCCTAGGAATTATTGTCCCATTAGCCTGACAAGTCTGATATGTAAAGCTATGGAGTGCATCATCATGGACCTGATTAACAAAGATATAGGAAATCTCCAAACTCTAGACCCCATGCAATTTGGCTTTGTGAAAGGGAGATCATGCCTGCTCAACCTGGTTGACTTCTTCGAGTCAGTCACTAGGTCTGTGGATGAAGGTAAGGCAGTGCATACAGCCGACCTTGATCTGGCTAAGGCCTTTGATACCATTCCTCACTGAGGAATTATTGATAAACTCACCAAACTAGGCATCAACCCCTATATCACTAGGTGGGTTTCAAATTGGATCACAGATAGAACACATAGTGGGAAAGTAGTGGACTCCAAGTCAGACTGCCAACCAGTCATGAGTGGAGTCCCATAGGGATCATCGGTCCTGGGTCCTCTCCTGTTCAGCATCTACTTCTCAGAAGGCCAGACCAACACAAAGGGACTCTGGCTGACCAAGTTCATGGACGACTACAAACTGGGAGCCATTATTAACTCCCCAAGTGATGCAGACATCCTACAGTGGCAAATCTAGCAATATGATTAAAGCAGCTAGAGAGTTTATTAAAGTCAGACTTACTCAAGTTCGTGAAGAGAGGGGATGCATAAAGGAGGGTGGAAAGTAGATGTGTACGGGCAAGTACCATCCTAGCTAGTGGAATGAGGAAAGGTTTGATCTTGTATAGTGAGCCAAGTTTTTTATTAACTTTTTTAATAGTTTGATTAATATGCATATCAAACGAGGTTATTATCAACTGTTACACCTAAGAGTTTGGTACAGGGATTTGGGACAATGACAGTGCCATTGTTATATTTTATAGTAAAGGTTGGAGCAGAGGCTTTACGAGTGGGGGAGAAAAGCAGTAGCTTCGTTTTGTTAGGATTTAATAGGAGACATCAATTACAGAGCCAATTTTCGACAGTATTAAAAACATTTTGGGATAGAGTCTGCAGACTTAAAGGAGAGGTGGCAGAGCAAATCAAAGTGGAGTCATCCACATATTGAATGCAGGTGGCTGTTGGGATGACTGTGTACAGGTCATTAATAAAGATAGAAAATAATAGGGGTCCTAATATAGAGCCCTGAGGGACCCCAAGGGTGATAGGTAGAAGGGAAGATAGTTTGTTCTGCCATACTACAGCCTGTTGTCTAGCACTCAGATAAGATTTGAACCAGTGCATCGATCCGTACATGTGGAATGTTTTGCCATTCCTATTGCTTTTTCCCCCACAAAAACATCATACAACTGATACAAGTTTCTATGATCTCTCTATTGGTTTCTATGATGATGATATACTGTTTTGTTTTACTGTTCATCTAAAGTAAAATCTAGAGTATTTACTTTTTTATTTATTCTAAATTATCTTTTTTCCTCTATACCTTTGATATCTTTTTCAGAGATGGTAAGAGTCATTTAAATGAATACTCTGTTCTAGGTGGCTTTTTAATGGTTTAACTCCTATCTGCCCCATGTAATGACTTTTCATTCTGTGGATGTCCCATATTACACTACACTCCTTTTGCCTTTAAATGTTTAATTACATTTTTTCAGTAGTTCTACTGGTAGCCTATTTTAAATTTGTTATATATAATTTTCATACCTGTACTTATTTATAATTGAATCTTCATGAACTAAAGTTAGTTATAATCTGACATATAATGCAGGAAAAGACTTGGGGTGTTTCAGTACAATCTGTGACAATCTGTGGTCCGGATTCAGAAGTTGATTTAGATAATTTACTTTCATGTTCCAGTGCTGCACGTGAGAAGACTATTTTTTAATTTTTGATAACCACCAAATATTTAATCAAAACAGTATAGCACATACGCTTTTCTTTTTCCATGTGTTATTTGTGCATACAGGCCTACTTCAAAGAGATCAACATTTCAGAACATCGAACCTCTGATCATCGAAGACCAGAGGATCGAAGTTTTGAAATGTTGAACCTATGAAAAAAAAATCTAAAATTTGAAAACTTATTTCATGTGTTTGTAGGGGGTAAGCCCCCCCTGCACCCCCAACACCCCCTGCTACTTAAATATACCAACTCCAAGATCGCACTACAGTGAAGAGAATGGTAAAGTTCCTGTTCCGCATTGTATGGAGATCTCCATTCGCAAGGTTCAATATTTCAAAACTTGGATCATCTGGTCTTCACAGATCAGTGATTCCATGTTCTGAAATTTTGATCCTTTGAAGGAGACCCATGCATACTAAGCAAAAACATTTATATGTATATTTTTACAAGTTTCCCGTTTTATTAATGTCTTAGAATCACTCTCACTTTGATTAAGAACCATTTGTTTTTTGCTATATTCATACTTATATTATTCTTTTATGTATATTTTGGGAGCCCTACTATTTGGATAGTTGTTTGATGCTCAGAACCCAGCCACTGGGGATGCACAAGCCAGTGCATTTCTTTGTGCCGGTCCCAAGCCCGGATAAATGGGGAGGGTTGCGTCAGGAAGGGCATCCGGCGTAAAACTTCTGCCAAAAATTACTGATGCGGAGAACTTTTCATAATTGCATACCGGATCGGTCGAGGCCCGGGTTAACAACGACCGCCACCAGTACTGTTAGCCAACAGGGTGCTGGCGGAAATTGGGCTACTGTTGGCCGAAGGAGAAGAGGAGGGCGGCGTGCCCGAAGGCAGGAAGATAGGAGGAAGGTTAGGAGTGTAGCAGTGAGGGTAGGAACTTTGAATGTTGGCAGTATGACTGGTATAGGAAGAGAGCTAGCTGATATGATGGAGAGAAGGAAGGTTGATATATTGTGTGTGCAAGAGACCAGATGGAAGGGAAGTAAGGCCAGGTGTTTAGGAAACGGGTTCAAATTGTTTTATCATGGTGTGGATGGCAGGAGAAATGGGGTAGGGGTTATACTAAAGGAACAATATGCCAAGAGTGTTTTAGACGTGAAGAGAGTGTCTGACCGAGTGATGTTTATGAAGCTCGAAATTGATGGTGTAATGATGAATGTTGTTAGTGCATATGCTCCTCAAGTTGGGTGTGCGATGGAAGAGAAAGAGAAATTTTGGAGTGAGTTGGATGAAGTTGTGGTGAGTGTACACAAGGGTGAGAGACTAGTGATTGGAGCGGACTTTAATGGGCATGTTGGTGAAGTGAACAGAGGGGATGAGGAAGTGATGGGTAGGTATGGTGTTAAGGAGAGGAATGCAGAAGGTCAGATGATTGTGGATTTTGCGAAAAGGATGGACATGGCTGTGGTGAATACGTATTTTAAGAAGAGGGTGGAGCATAGGGTGACATACAAGAGTGGAGGAAGATGCTCACAAGTTGATTATATACTATGTAGGAGGGCCAGTCTTAAGGAGATTGGAGACTGTAAAGTGGTGGCAGGGGAAAGTGTAGTTAAGCAGCATAGATTGGTGGTATGTATGTAGAATGACGTTGGTGATCAAGAAGAGGAGGAGGAATGTGAAAGCTGTGCCAAGGATTAAATGGTGGAAGTTAAAAAAGGGTGATTGTGAAGTGGAGTTTAGGGAAGAGTTAAGACAGGCACTGGGAGGCAGTGAAGAGTTACCGAATAGCTGGGTAACTACAGCAGAACTAGTAAGGGTGACTGCTAGAAAGGTGCTTGGTGTGACATCTGGACAGAGGAAGGTGGACAAGGAGACCTGGTGGTGGAATGAGGAAGTACAGGAGAGTATACAGAGGAAGAGGCTGGCGAAGAAGAAGTGGGATTGTCAAAGAGATGAAGAAAGTAGACATGAGTATAAGGAGATGAGGCGATGGCAAAGAGAGAGGTGGCGAAAGCTAAGGATAGGGCATATGGAGAGTTGTACGAGAGATTGGACACTAAAGAGGGAGAAAAGGACCTGTACCGATTAGCTAGACAGAGGGACAGAGCTGGGAAAGATGTGCAGCATGTAAGGGTGATAAAGGATAGTGAGGGAAAGGTACTCACAAGAGAGGAGAGTGTGTTGAGTAGATGGAAAGAGTATTTTGAGAGGCTGATGAATGAAGAGAATGAGAGAGAGAGAAGGTTGGATGATGTGGGGATAGTGAATCAGGAAGTGAAACAGATTAGCAAGGAGGAAGTAAGGGCAGCTATGAAGAGGATGAAGAATGGAAAGGCTGTTGGCCCAGATGACATACCAATGGAAGCATGGAGGTGCTTAGGAGAAATGGCAGTGGAATTTCTAACTAGATTGTTTAATGAAATTTTGGAAAGTCAGAGGATGCCTGAGGAGTGGAGAAAAAGTGTTTTGGTACCTATCTTTAAGAATAAGGGTGATGTGCAGAGCTGCAGTAACTACAGAGGGATAAAACTGATTAGTCACAGCTTGAAGTTATGGGAAAGAGTAGTGGAAGCAAGGTTAAGAAGGGAGGTGATGATTAGTGATCAGCAGTATGGTTTCATGCCAGGAAAGAGCACTACAGATGCAATGTTTGCTCTGAGACTGTTGATGGAGAAATACAGAGAAGGTCAGAAGGAGTTGCATTGTGTCTTTGTAGACTTGGAGAAAGCATATGACAGGGTGCCTAGAGAAGAGTTGTGGTATTGTATGAGGAAGTCGGGAGTGGCAGAGAAGTACGTAAGAGTGGTACAGGATATGTACGAGGGTAGTGTGACAGTGGTGAGGACTGCAGTGGGAGTGACAGATCGTTTAAGGTGGAGGTGGGATTACATCAAGGATCAGCTCTGAGTCCTTTCTTATTTGCAGTGGTGATGGACAGGTTGACAGATGAGATCAGACAGGAGGCCCCATGGACTATGATGTTTGCAGATGACATTGTGATCTGTAGTGAGAGTAGGAATCAGGTTGAGGAGACTCTGGAGAGGTGGAGATATGCTCTAGAGAGCAGAGGAATGAGGGTCAGCAGGGCTAAGACAGAATATATGTGTGTAAATGAGAGGGAGGGTAGAGGAATGGTGAGGATGCAGGGAGTAGAGTTGGTAAAGGTGGACAAGTTTAAGTACTTGGGATCAACAGTTCAGAGTAATGGTGAATGTGGAAGAGAGGTGAAGAAGAGAGTACAGGCAGGGTGGAATGGGTGGAGAAGAGTGTCAGGAGTGATTTGTGACAGACGGGTATCCGTAAGAGTGAAAGGGAAGGTCTACAAGAGTGTAGTGAGACCAGCTATGTTATATGGGTTGGAGACAGTGGCATTGACAAAAAGGCAGGAGTCAGAGCTGGATGTGGCAGAGTTAAAGATGTTAAGATTTGCAATCGGTGTGACTAGGATGGATAGGATTAGGAATCGGTATATTAGAGGGTCAGCTCATGTTGGACAGTTTGGAGACAAAGCAAGAGAGACGAGATTGCGTTGGTTTGGACATGTGCTGAGGAGGGATGATGGGTATATTGGGAAAAAGATGCTAAGGATGGAGCTGCCAGGTAAGAGGAATAGAGGAAGGCCTAAGATAAGGTTTATGGACGTGGTGAGAGAGGACATGCAGGCGGTTGGTGTGACAGAGCAAGATGCAGAGGATAGGAAGAAATGGAAAGAGATGATCCGCTGTGGCGACCCCTAACGGGAAAAGCCGAAAGAGAATGATGAATGATGTTTGATGCTCAGACTGCTGGCATCTTATCATGGTGACCAGATTCAGAGAAGAGCAAGAAGGTGAGCTTTAATGTTTTCCTCACTTTGTCCTTCTTCTCTGAGTTTGTGGAGGCTTTGAGTTAGTTCCAGCCATGGCTGTGGAAGCTTGTACCATGCAATAAAAAATGTGTTTTGTGAACTTAGAAGTGTCATTGTTTTGAATATTGACACCCTAAGGTGTTAGAGGCCTTGAGGTTGAATAATCACTTGTCAACTGAGACGCCATTTTTCATAATGGAACAATATTTTCTCCATGTTTATTAACTATTCTCGGGAGTGTAAAGTCAAAATAACTAAACTATCTGTATATCCAATCACCAAATAGTTCACCTTCTCCACTACAGTGTGTTTAAAACAGTGTCCTCTCTTCATTCACTTCATTTAATGTATCTCAGAAGCAGCCATGGTGCTAGAAGGCAGCATGATCTTACCTCCTTTTGGAACTGGAAACAAGGTCTATCACTTTCCCTTCTGTCCAAGATTGAACTCAAGCCCAATTATTACTATATAATGGTGGAATCATAGAAATTAACTAATTCATGTATAGTTTTCTACTCATTATATCCCGCATGTTCTTCTTATTTAAATTATCTAATTCTAACTCTTGTACAATAAGACTACAAATATTTTCTATTTCTTTACTTTATATGCTTTTTTATTATGTTCTGCAGTAAGAATCAAGTTATTCGATAAAAATATTGTTAGTATAAAGCATATTTGGGGGTTGATATTCCTGTTATACTTAATTTCTTTTAATTAATCCAAAATATTTGCTGTGAAAATTTTAGTGATGTGTCCGGTAATGTTTATAATGCATTTTTTCTTTTAT
Source organism: Protopterus annectens (assembly GCF_019279795.1). Classification (NCBI taxonomy): domain Eukaryota; kingdom Metazoa; phylum Chordata; order Ceratodontiformes; family Protopteridae; genus Protopterus; species Protopterus annectens. The sequence goes on along the minus strand of NC_056748.1, from coordinate 995,045,286 downwards.
CACCTTTCCTAAAAGATCCTAGGACGTTTGAGCTTCTCTAATTTTCCTTAAACTGATGACACAGAATTTATACACACTTCACAAGGGATATTTTGAGTAACTCATAAATGGCAACTTTTTATTCTCATTCCTTATATTTTCTACTGTAAATTTATTTTTAAGATTTATAAACTTGCTTTTCTACTGCTTTCGTATTAAAAAAAAATGTGTGCTTATCTTGAATTTCCCCCAAATAAATAAATAAATAAATATATATATATATATATATATATATATATATATATATATATATATATATATATATATATATATATATAGGTCTACTTCAGATCACTGAAATCCCATTTCACTGAATTTCATTTCACCAACAGCTTACAATGCAAAATTTCAAAAGACTAAATGGGAAACCATATAACAGAAACCAGACAATATAAAACCAAACTAATTGGGGGGGTCTATGCCTCCCACACCCCCCAATGTGGGGGGGGCTGTGCCCCCCACTCCCCCAAACTATATGCATTAACTCCAGGATTGCACTACAGTGGGGAAAAGGGCATATACCTTTTACTTGCCTCACAGTACTCTACACACTGCCACTAATGTTGGAAATGCACAAAACATCCGCCATATTGCTTTAGACACTTCCCACACAAATGTAGATACATACCCACATTTAAAAACACTACAACACCACTTTCTACATTACTATCAGTATTCTGACACCCAGCACTGTAAGCTTCAGAAATTCTTTCTATCGCAAACAAGTTAAAGGCGAATCGAAACCCACATCAGGTTTATAGCTTACAATTCAGTGAAATGAGATTCAGTCAAATTAATTTTCAGTATTTTGAAAATTAGGTGATTTGATCTCAGTGAAATGGGATTTCAATGATCTGAAGTAGACCCATATATATATATATATATATATATATATATATATATATATATATATCTATCTATATATATATATATATATATATATATATATATATATATAGAGAGAGAGAGAGAGAGAGATATGGGGGGGGGATAGCCTCAGCACATGCAAAATTTAAAACTTAAAACAAAATTGAAAGCATTGTTTTTTCATACTTGTGCTAATTATATATAATAACTTCAAGATTGCACAAACGTAGAGTAAGGACATAATCCCCAGTCCTGGGAATTGTGTGATCTTGGACAGCTGTCAACCAGCTGCTTAGTCAATCATGTGCAGTTAACTAAGTGGCTGTTGACCAAACACACACTTGAACTTCTGCAGGGAATGCATACTTATCTATCTATCTATCTATATATATACCATACACACTCACACATGCACACGCGCACACATACACACTCATGCTTGCGTGCATGCCCCCCCTGCACCCCCACCTTCCCTGCTTTAATATTATCACTCCGAGGTCGCACTACAGTGAGGAAAAGGGAATTTTCCCTTCCCGCACAGTAGTACGACTGGAACAACAAGCATACTTATGCAAAAGTGCTGCTTCGGTGAACAGCACTTCCGTGCAAGTATGCTTACCAAATTAGGATTCAGTGAAAGATGTAGTTGAGCATCTGTACGGATCCCATCCTTATAGTCTGCTCTGCTTTTCTTTACAATGAAACAATTTCTAAGTTTCCATGACTTTATCAATTTCATTAATATCCTTAGAATATTTTTTTCTTTTTATAGGACTCCTCATTAGACTAGGAGCTCATCCTATACCTAACTTGTTTTACATTCTTTAACTGTCTTTTGCTGATTAACGCAGGCACATAATAAGCACAATGAAATGTAATAAATCAGTAGTACCTACTTGAGCACTATAAATGTTGGTATTACATAACATTTTGGAAATGACAGAATAATTAGTAGAGAAGAAGTAACAGGCATTTGGAGACAACTTCCTCTGGGAATATTTGGGATTATCAAAAGAAAAGTACAGCATCATCAAATAACCTGCATAGATGATTATGTAGGACAGAAAGAGCTTCTAGTTTGTTCTCTGACAGAGAAGATGATGCTTGGAATAATCTACCAAATTATATTAAAAGCAATAGTTTAGTTATTTTTAAGAACAAAGAACAATTTTGGACACATATTATGGGGGTGACTGTCTTGGTATATTGGCAGGCTGGATGGGCATTATTGTCCATGCCTGAGATATTTGTATGTATGTATGTATGTAACATAGTTGTAAAAGATACCTGCAGTTCTACACTACATTCGTGAAGAGTAGTACGCAGGTTTGTCAGGATTCATCCTAAATGCAGAATGAAGAGTGAAAGCAGTACGTGCGAGTTGCGTTGCATGACAGGGCTCAGTGATGGGCCCACTACTGTTTGGGATATACTTCTCAGATGTCAGGATAAATGTAGATGTTCTTTGTCAGACCAAATTTGCTGATGACTGCAAGTTGGGGGCAATCGTTGAGTCACCAAATAATGCTGATGTCTTACAGAATGGTCTGATGCAGACTAATGATTGGTGTCAGAGCCATGGCTTCAAACTTGATGTGAAGAAGTGCATAATAATACCCTTTGGGAAATCAAAAATCCCTGCAAATTAGTACATCGATAGCACCTCCCTAAGAGTGGACCCAGTGGTGAGAGATCTGGGTATCCAGACAGTGATCTGAACTTTGAACAACATGTGTCCATGGTGGTGAGAAAATCTTTCTATGTGGCTCAGCTTATAAGTTAGGGTATGACATCTAGGTCTAAGGATGTCATAGTACCAGTGTACTTAGCCCTCATCAGACCAATAATCAAATACAATGCACTTATTGGCATGTACCTTTCTGGACACTTGCAACAGTTGGAGCATCCTTAGAAGTTTTTCACCAAAAAAAGAGTAACAGGTATAACCCACATGGTTAAGGCAGACAAATTTAAAAGCCCTATTACTGTGTTCACTTTCCTACTGATTACTGAGACGGGATCTGTGCCTGACCTAAAAGGCAGTGTCTGATCCACCCCTGATGGAAATGTTGCATATTCACAAAACTAACTGCACAAGGGTTACCCATTCAAAAGATCTAAACCTGATCTCTAACATGAATAGATCACACTGGAGAGACAAATATGTGTCCCAGAGATTGCACCTCCTCTGGAATAGGCTTCCTATTTACATGAAGCAAAGCTCTTCCCTGACCCTCTTCAAGTGCAATCTGAATAAATGGATGGAAAATTGCAAATTCACTCCTGGGGTTGCACCCATGTCCCTTATGGACAGAGACAGTCTGTAAAAAATTGTTAAAATCGCACTTGTTGACCTTTGTTATCTTTCCCTTAGAGACAGAAAATTGGAGAGAATCTGGGTAAAACTGACTAGGCTTGTAAAGACTTTTGATCCGTTAGCCTAATAATCTCCTGTGAACCTATGACTGAGGGCTGTTGGAAGTAGAAGACTGGGATATAGAAGGAGTGGTCAGGGATTGTATGGATGAGAAAGTGGAAGGAATGTTGTAGGACAGGTTGCTGCAAAGGAAGGAGGTTGCACTCAGAATGATGCAGTTACTTCTATTTTTTTCTTGGTATATATATATATATATATATATATATATATATATATATATATATATATAATTTGCTAGTTTTGTAAATTAGTTCGACTGATTACATGACCATATCGGGAAAGGAAGTGCCAAAGGCCAGCTACTGTTTTTGTTGGAGTACATCAAGGGCTATCATCAGCATGCCATGTAATTGTAGTCAGACATAAAGTTATTGCAAACAGTAAGTCAACATGCTCTGTGGTCCCAGAAACAGCATTTTGCATTTACAGTGGGTTTCCAGCGATTTGCTAGCCTCAGTATTGCTTTTCTTTTATTTAGGCTTATTTTTAGTGCTGCAGCTACAATGTCTGCCATTGCTATTTTACATCATTATCAGGATATCTTTTGAAGGATATTATTTATTTTCCTCCATCATTTCTAGAGCACCTCCTCCTGAAAATGGGAAACTCCTATGTCTTCCTCACTTGCTGCTGCCCTATAAGAAAGAAAAGAATGGCTTCTTTGTAAATGATACATTTGTAATGGAGATACTGGGAAATGCAGTATTTTATTACTACAATATGGTCCATGTAATGTTGCCATTTTATTAACTTGAAATAATATACTTCAAAAGAGATACTGCTAATAATGTACAAATAGCAATGGCAGAGATTTGGTTTGTACCTTACTAGGCACCTACAGCAACTTGAGAGACCTCAGAGATTTCTACCCAAGAAAATTCAGGGTCTCCAGCAGATGTCATACATTGACAGACTGAAGTCACTGTCGCTGTACTCAGTAACATGCAGACTACTTAGAGGAAACTTGTGCCTGGCCTCCAGAGCAATTTCAGATCCAAACCTAATGGAAATGCTGCAAATCTGCAAGTCAAATGGGACCTTAACCTGGCCTGCCACATAATAGGACCTGTTGGAGTGACAGATATGTCTCTCAGAGATTACCACTCCTCTGGAATAGGCTGGGAATTTCAACTATGACCCTCCTAGATATGGGCAGTCACTGCTAATTAAGATCACAAGTTTAGGCAAGATCCTTTATATTGGGTTTTTCTGGTATTATATTGGGTACACATGGCTAGGCTTATAAAGACCTTTGGGTCAATAGCCCAGTAACTGCCTATGAACCTATGTTTACCTTGTGTGCCTTTAATTTATTTTGCTAATCTGCTATACTCCAATTAAATTAAGCATTGTACAATATATTACAATTGTGTATTCTTCATATAAACGTATTGTAATTTATTAACATGCATGAAATTGCAAAAGTAGTTTCACAGTAAACTGGTTTCAATATAGTTTATCAAGACAAAACTATGTTTTGTGCAGTTAGCTGAAGTATTTTTCCTATATTTTTTACTTTAACTATGTAAGAAAAATGAAATGCATGTTTTTCATTACGGGAATAACAATAGCATCATTGTATTAATAAACACATCATTAACAAGTCCTAGATGTAGTGCAATAGTGTCAATCTAGTAATGTTTTTCTTGAATAATTTTATTTTTGTCAGTGTATTGCATTCCTGGTATAAAGAAAATGCAATTTTGTAATGTGCAATGATTTGCAATAATAGAACAATGTTTAGCTATTTTTGCACAATTTTGTTAAGATGGTATTGTCCCCCCAAACCAGTGAACAATTCAGTCAGTGGTACAGTGACCTAGAAAGCTCCTCTCCTGAAGGAGGTCAAAGCTAATGTTAAGACTTATTTTGCATATGACTGCAAACTTTGTGCAATTATAAACACTCCAGAGGACACCAAGATCCTCCAAGAGGGTTTGTGCCAAACAGAAAGCTAATTTCAAAACCATTGGCCAAAACTGAATGTTAAGAAGTGTATCCTTCAGAAAGCATCAGAAACCCTTGTAACCATCACATTGAAAACACACCCCTGAAGATTGATCCAATAGTTAGGGATTGTGAAACTTGTGTTGACAATGAATTGTCCTTTGATCACCATATATTTACTGTTGTAACAAAGTCCTTTCTCACTGCACATTTTATATCTAAATGTATTGTGTCCAGATCCAGGGATTTAATTGTTCCATTGTACTCAGCACTCATTAGACTGATCCTTGCATATATGCCCCTTTCAGTATGTACCTGTCCAATCAGTTTTCACAACTGGATGACCACAACACGTTCTCATTAAAAAAAATCAAGGGGCTAAATCACAAAAACTATGCAGACCATTTAAAGCCTTGTCCCTCTTCTCAGTATCATATTGACTACAAACAGGCTTTGCATATAAAGCTTCAGCAGATCCTATTCTGTCATATCTATTACACATTTGCAAGTCCAGTGGTGTCATAAAAACCTGCTCAATGGATCCCAAACTGTTTTGCAAAATATATAAAACATGCTGGAGTGATAGGTTTATATTACAGAGAATCCCACTTCTATGGCACCATCTTCCACTCCATATAAAGCAATGTACTTCTCTTACTCTATTCAAATGTATTATGGATGAGTGGATGGGTAACTGCAAATTCAATTCTTGTTTAGCACCCCATTTTCTCACGGATAGGGGAAACATGTAAGTGTCCAACATATCTTTGTTCAGACAATTTCTGGGTTATTTGTATGCAAAATATAAGGGTTAAAACTACCATGGGAATATAAGGCTAGACTTCCTAAGATCCTCACAGATCAATAGCATAGTTAATTTCCTAAGAACCTATATGGTCTTCAGGTATAAGAAACAGAAGTGAGGCAAAAATGCCCCAAATTGTATTGTTATTAAATGTTCATTTGGATTCATATTCACTTCTTGATTTAAGACCATTCAGTCTGTTGTCATAACAATCCACCAATGGCAATACCCATCAGTTACAGCCACTTCACTGTGTACAGCACAAATGTCCAATTGAAATAAAAATGGTCATGGTACAGTATTCTAACCTTGTATACAGGAGTGCATACTAGTCTTGCAAAGCCAGATTAATGACTGTTCAACTTGATCATGGTAGCAGAGCAAGCCATTCTTATCCACAGACAGCCCCCATACTCAGCAATCCTAGGCTGTATATACCTCAGATGTCTGATTGTGGAAAAACTGAAAATGTCATGTTTTGTCATATAAATGCATAATAGCTCAAACAGTACTCTAATTTATATCATATAAATGCACACTAGTCCTGCAAAGCCAGACAGTTTAAACTTGTCAAGCTACAAGAAGGTAAGATAGTTTCATCCACAGACACCTGCTAACCCATCTAGCAACTACAGCCACTTTGCTGTATACAGCTCATTTGACTGTGGGGAAAAATAATACTTCTTAATCTATTAGGGCAATAATGAAGACAAAGTCAAAAACAATGAAGGATAAAATCCAAGAATATAGATCATATTGTAAACAATGCTGTTATATAGTTAAAGTTGCTTGAATAAAAGTTTTTGTATTAGCATGCATTTCTGAAGAACACAGAGTCTAAACCTCAAATGTCTGTCATTATTTAATGATTGCAATCCTCAATGATTTTTTTAGAAAACTACAGTTTTATGAGGAACATATCACAATGAGGCAAAGTCATACATGCTCTGCAAAACCAGGAACAGTTTCAACTTGGTTTCATACAAACAGTACCAAAAATGCATATCGTACAAATACACTCTAGTCCTGTAAAGCCAGAAAGTAAGCTGAGCAAACAAGAGGGTAAGTTGTTTTCATCCACAGCTCTGCCTCCCCCATTTAGTGACTGAAAACATCAATAATTTTGAAAAAAACACACATTTTATGAGGCATAGACCACAAATATGAGGCAAAGTCAGAGACGTTCTGCAAAATCATGAACCGTCTCAACTTGGTTTCACATGAATAGCACCCAAAGAGTAAATATTCCAACTTCTTTCATACAAATGCACCCTAGCCATGAAAGGACAGACTGTAAACTGGCCAAAAATCAAGAAAGTAAATTGCTGACCAAAACTATTAGGCAAAGGAAAGGACATTTTGTGAAAACAAGGACAGTTTCAAATTTGTTTCACACAAAGATTGGCCAAAGAGTAAAAATTCCAGTTTATTTCACACAAATGCACACTAGCCTTTCGGGATAGATGTTAAAAAGTGTAAACAAAGAAGGAAGATTGCTTTCATTTACAGCACATAAATGCACATTAGCTATTAATGTGCAATCTTCAAACTGAGCAAATGTATAGGACAGGTTGCTTTCATCCACAGCACAACTAACTTCCTCAGTCTGGTTGTCTGTGAGTATATTACAAAAGAGAGAATACATATTCCAGTTTATATCAGGTAAATGCATACTACTCCACCCCTTAATGCCAGACTTTAATGTGAGCAAAGAGAACACGTTACTTTCATCCACAGGACAGCTAGCCCCTCAAGAGAGAGAGAGAGAGACAGAGAGACAGTGAGACAGAAAAAGTGGCAGAATAAATATTCCAATTTATTTCACAAAAATGTAAACTAGATTGCAATTTATTTCGTACAAATGCATACTATCTGTAATACCAAACTTTAAACAGAACAAATGAAGAGGGCAAGTTGCTTTCATCCAGAGTACATTTAGCCATCCCATAAAACAAGAATAAATATTTCAGTTTATTTCATAGAAATCCACACTAGCCTAAACCTTAATACCAGACTTCAAATTGAGCAAATGAAGTTGGCAAGTTACTTTCATCCACAAGGCAACTACCCACCCAAGACAATAAGTATTTAAAAGTATTTCAGACAAATGTAAACTAGCTCTTAATGCTAGGCATTAAACTGATCAGAGAAAGAGGGAAAGTCACTTTCATCCACAGCACAGCACATCTAGCCCCCCCAATATGGTTGAGTGCCAGCATATTAAAAAGTATAGACAATATATATTTCATACAAATGATCACTAGCCCCTAATGCCAGGTTTTAAATTGAGCAAAAATTTCATCTACAGCAGAGCTACCTCCACTCCCAAAAAGAGAGAAAGTAGTACATTTTATTCTACACAAATGCATCATGGTCCTCAATTCCAGGCTCTAAACTGAACAAATTAAGAGGGCAAGTTAGTTTCATTCACAGCACATCTAGACCCCCCCAATCTGATTGTGTGCCAGTATAAAAACATTCCAATTTATTTCACACAAATACACACTAGCACTTAATATCAGATGTTAAACCGAGCAAAGAAGGTAAGTTGCTTTCATCCATAGCACAGCTAGCCCCTCCAAAAATTGTGTCAGCCAGCATTTAAACAAAAAATATTTACCTTTAAATCAGCAGTTCAATACCACCTGCAGCTGCCTAGATATACTTTCAATCAGACTTTTGTATTAATCTTCCAGTACTGTCACTGCAGTTCAGCATAAATGGAGGATTCTTGCATTAGTTTTCCAGTACTGGCACTGCAGTGCAGGATAAAATTGAGGGAAGGGGCAGTACTCCTGAATATGCTAGTCTTCTGACAAGACATTAAATCAAGTTCCCATCTGCTTCAGTTGGTGGTAGATCAGGTGGATGTAAAAAATCCCACAGAACTTATCAAAATAAGAGTAGGGAAAATTCCCTAGTGCTCTGGCCAAATTTCCCCTAATCAATATTTATTTATTTGACATTTGGTGACTGGGAAATTCTGACCGAGTCAGGTACCAATTCTCAGGGGAGGCCTGGGGAGAAAAGCTCTACAATGTAAAAAAAGACAAATGACAGAACAGTGATAATTGCATTTACATGTGGGAGTACAGTTTAAAATAAGTTACAAGTTGCTCTGTTGACATACAGGCAGTTGGTATTCGTTTACAGCAGTAATAATTGCTGTCAAGCAATACAGAGAATATTGATAATACAGCTGGTTTATCTAATATAAAGTTTGTGTAGTTTGATAGATTTCTGCAATTATTTTCGGGTAGAGTGCAGGAAGACCTATTAAAAAGGGGTTAAGAGAAAGGGTTAGGTAATAACATCAATAAGACAAGCAGGTGAAATGCAGAGAGAGAGAGAGAGAGTGCGAGAGAAATGGGGAGCTTAATAATCTAGCTGCTGCTTTGTTTGATGGGGGGAGATAAATAAAAATGCATGGGAATGCAAGGGGTTGCCAGTTTGTTTTGAGACAGTGGCAGATGCTAGTATCTTGGAGGTGATTTTTTTAGTGCGACTTTAACATTTTTGTGGTTTGTTATAGATCAGATGTTAGTTGATAAGGCATTCCAGAGTTGCTACAGTATAGAAGTATAGACAGTATGAATAACACTTTGGGTCTTCCCTGAAAAGAGGACACTTGCCTTGTGGGACTAACATGGTCAAGAAAGAGTAACAAAGTAAATAAATAATAAATATATTTTGGGGCTTGCTTTTCACTGCCATCCCAATGAATAATGGGACAGCAATGAGCAGAAAGCAGCAGCACTTTAGGTAGGGTCACTGTGGCTGTGGGCAATTTATTTATTTATTCTTTTAAGAAAAGAAGCATTTCATTACTTAAAAGGAAGCATACAAAGTACCCAAGCTGAATATCTTAACTAGCCCATGCTGCAGATGGGCAACTGACAGGCAGTACTCAAAGTGTCTACAATTTAGCACATTTTTTTAAAGAAATATTTTGTTTTTTATATGTGATTGATTGCTTGTTGTGTTCAACATGTACACTAACAAAAATGAGTTAGCTTACATGCTGAACATAACAAGACAAAACTTTTAAAACAAAAGTGACTTTCTTGGCTGTCCATAGGTCCCTCTGGAGCTGTGGGCCCAGGGAGGCTGCCAAAATTGCCCCTGTTATAATCTGCCACTGTGGATGAACATTATTAGGTAATGCTTTCTCAAAAATGTCATGTTTTGCAAATGTTGATTTCAACAGAGTAACAGCATTTTCACTAGTTATATTATACAACTTTACAACATCTGGAAACTTTGAATAACAATATATACAGAGAAGAAAATTAAATAAGACATTTCCTACTTCTGTCCCTAGTAAAGACAGAATACAACATAGCAGGTTCTGTTGATGAATTTGTTTTCTGAAAATATGATAAATAGTTCACCATTCTGCACTGTTTTTTCTGACATGTTTGGCTAATATGGGACAATACAAGTCCTTTCTTTACATTTGTTCAGGCGTAAAAATTGACATTATCACAGTCTGATTAAGTCTACCTGTTTAGATGAAAATATTTACTATGTGGATGTATTTTAATCTTAAATCATTTATTTAGTGCAACAGTTTTCATTTTACTTTCTTTAATTTGTATTTCTATGACTGTATCATTTGAGAGTATTTTTGGATATATAAGCAATGGTGTATAACCTAGTTTCAAAACTGAAATGTTTAAGGTTTGAACTAGTTTTTTGTCCTTCATTTATTTCAATTCAGCACATCTAATTTCTAATCCTAATATGACAGGACTGGGTGATTGATTAAATGATCTGGCCTACCATAACATTGGACAGTTCTTTATTGGCCAATGCTGCTCATGTTGATTATCTATTACCCAGTAAAATGCTCAGAAGCCCTTATTCTATAGGGTGCTGAAGACATCACAGAAGAATGCAACACACACACACACACACACACACACACACACACACACACATATATATTTATACTATCTGTGTCAGATGATCACGTGTTCAGAAACTCAAAATTCATATGGATGAGAACATAAAAAAAAAAAAATCTACATTTTTTTTTACATTTATGCAAGGGGCAAGCCCCCTGTACCCCCCACACCCCCTGTATATTATATATGATAACTCCAAGATTGCACTACAATGAAGAAAAGGGTACTGCAATGCAATCATCATTCAAAAGCTTCAAGCTTTCAAAAACTCAATCATATGGTCTTGAACATAAGAACTTTAACTTTCTGAAAACTTGACCAACTGATAGGGCTATATATATATATATATATATATATATATATATATATATATATATATATATGTGTGTGTGTGTGTGTGTGTGTGTGTGTGTGTGTATGAAATCTGAGTGACTGTTCTATCAGCCTTGTGAAGTTTTATATCAATATTTAAAGACATTTATAAATGTAGTGCTTGTTATTTTTCTTATTCTGCCTCCCATTTCTTATACTTTCATAAAAGCTTATAAACTAGAGCCATGTTTAGACAGCATTTCACTTTTATTAAGGTGTGATGCTACATTTAGAATTTACTGTACCCTTCACTATTAAGGTATCTTTCTAATTTCAGATATATATTGGCAAGTAGCAAATTAATGGAAAGGAAAGTTCATAAGGCAAAAAAAAAAACAGTACTCACTGCTTACCATCTAGTGTTAAAAATGTCTCCTCTATAATTTAGTGTAATTCCAGAGCATATTGCAACAGAATAAAAATCAGAGACTTCCACGTAGGATAAAATGCATGTATTTGGTTGTGTTTGTATATAGTCATGCACATCCTTACATGTGTGTGTATGTGTGTGTGTGCGTGTGTGCATATCTGTTTGTGTGTGTGTGTGTGTGTGTGTGTGTGTGTGTGTGTATGTGTGTGTGTGTGTGTGTGTGTGTGTGTGTGTGTGTGTGTGTGTGTGTGTGTGTGTGTGTGTGTGTGCATATCTGTGTGTGTGTGTGTGTGTGTGTGTGTGTGTGTGTGTGTGTGTGTGCATATCTGTGTGTGTGTGTGTGTGTGCATATCTGTGTGTGTGTGTATGTGTGTGTGTGTGTGTGTGTGTGTGTGTGTGTGTGTGTGTGTGTGTGTGTGTGCATATCTGTGTGTGTGTGTGTGTGTGTGTGTGTGTGTGTGTGTGTGTGTGTGTGTGTGTGTGTGTGTGTGTGTGTGTGTGTGTGTGTGTGTGTGTGCATATCTGTGTGTGTGTGTGTGTGTGTGTGTGTGTGTGTGTGTGTATGTGTGTGTGTGTGTGTGTGCATATCTGTGTGTGTGTGTGTGTGTGTGTGTGTGCATATCTGTGTGTGTGTGTGTGTGTGTGTGTGTGTGTGTGTGTGTGTGTGCATATCTGTGTGTGTGTGTGTGTGTGTGTGTGTGTGTGCATATCTGTGTGTGTGTGTGTGTGTGTGTGTGTGTGTGTGTGTGTGCATATCTGTGTGTGTGTGTGTGTGTGTGTGTGTGCAACTTTATATTAGATTTTGTGTGTGTGTGTGTGTGTGTGTGTGTGTGTGTGTGTGTGTGTGTGTGTGTGTGTGTGTGTGTGTGTGTGTGATGTGCATATCTGTGTGTGTGTGTGTGTGTGTGTGTGTGTGTGTGTTCATGTTCATATCTGTATGGTATGCGTGTGTGTGTCTATGCGCAAACAGGAAAAGTGCACTTTTCCGGTTTTACTATTTTTGCTACTTTGATGAAATTATTCCAGCAATCTACATAATCAGATTTTGCAATGAAACAAAATAGGATTGAAAAACATATTACAAGTTTTTATTTTATTTCCGGAATGCAAGGGTATAACCTTCCCCAATGGTTACAACTTTATATTAGATTGTGTGTGTGTGTGTGTGTGTGTGTGTGTGTGTGTGTGTGTGTGTGTGTGTGTGTGTGTGTGTGTGTGCGCGTAAATGGGTACAAGTTGTGTTATGAAACAAACAGATTAAGAAATTTTATTTCATCTATGAACTGCAAGGTTTTAACCTTCCCTAATACTTACAACTTTAGAACAGATTTCCAGCTGTAGCTCCATTGGATCTGAACAGTCTAACCTCAGCAGTTTCATCCATCACACCATGGTCTCTGAACAGAGTGTACTTCTTTCCCTTTCATCTACTGAAGCATTTCACACTAACAGGCTGTGCACAAATTCACATTTTTTTGTATTGACAGCACTAACAGCATTTTTCTTAAGAAGGTGACAACAGCTAAAATCTGGCAGTTTAAAGTTTTCATTGAACATTAACATAACTGTAGCAGCAAAATAAGAATGGACACATTTTTTATTTTAAGCAGGTTTACTACTGATAGAGCATGGATACAAGTGCCACATTTTAGTTTTTTGCAGCCTAGATATCTGTTGACATAATTTTAGCTCTCCCTCCTAACCAAAGCAGTGTATAGTCTATGTATTGCATTAGAGCTGTAGTTAGGGAATTTAGACTGAAGCCAGAGGTTAAAGATGCCATTTGGTGGATCACATAAAATACTACTGTAGATATGGTATATGGATCGTCACATTCTAGACAAAAGGATGTTTCATATTATAGTAGAAGCATCTCTGCCATGCTGATAATGGGGTAGAGTGTCTGTTCATGCTAATGGTGAATTAGGATTGACTACTGGCGTATAATGGCTAGCTATGGACATAGGATATCTCAGCCTATGAGCTTTATGTTGTCTTGCTTTAAGCACTAATAGCTCCTTTTGCTACACATTGAGATAGACCCATTTTTCCACAGTTTACAACCTGTGGGTGCCCATGACATACAGAACAGAAGGATGGAATGTGCCTCAAACAGGGAGAATAGACCTGATATGCCTTAAGATAAAAAATATCTACTTAGCTACAGAATGATAGGGTGGCTTCTACTGTCGTCTCACCTTGTTTGGGAATGGCTGTGGGGATACAGGTAGAAGCAACAATATGATGGATACCTAAGCCAGCACACAGACTGGAGGGGAAAAAATGGCAGAGACACTATGCCTATAAGGAAAGTGCAGCCAGTATAGCAGAAAAGCTTGATAAGAGTGTACATAATTTTATCTGCTGCCTCAGGAATTTAATTTAAAAGAAGAGGTATTTTCTATACCAGTACAAATATTTGAAGATTTGCTTCACTTGTGTCTTTTGGCTTATCCCGGTTAGGGGTCGCCACAGCAGAACACCGGTCCGCTAATGTTTGGTAGTGGATTTTTACGTGCCGAGTTACCAGCCCTGACGCACAACCTTCAATGAAGGCACGCCCATTCACGCATGCCTCCAGAAGACGCTCTAGCTGAGAATCGAACACGACAACGTCTTGCTGTGAGGCGACAACGCTACCGCAGCACCACTACCGCGGGTCACAAAGACATTAAAAGTACTTCTAAGAGGATGTTTAATTCTCTGACTTGCTGTTAACACTTACCAGCTTTCACTTGACAAGGAAGCCACTCTGCATGTGGAAAGAGTCTGCCAAGACATCTAGCGTCATTATATATAAAGTGCTAAAAGTGACACATCAATTAAAACTATGTAGCCAATTTATGTTTAGGCCATGATTAGGAGTTTGCACCAGCAACTGCTCATTTTTGTTATAGTACTGGGTGTTCTGTTTAATACATTTTTACATGAACTTTGTTATTTCCCATGTTCTGCTTAATACTTTTTTTTCACTAACTTTGTTAATTTCTCATACAAACTGTTAAAAAGATACTCATGTAGAAAAAAAATATAACACATAGACAGAATTTATTTGTGGCTTGAAATCATACTGCTTGTAACTGAACTCATCCTAAAGCTAACCAAAGGTTTCATTTAAGATTGACCACTGTTCTTGGGTATCATGATATATATTCTGATGAAGTTTCCTTAACGGAGATGAAAGCACTAAATCCATTTTCATTTTCTTTTTTATATGTAAAATAAAGTATTTTGAGAGTTAATTGTCTCTTGGATCTTCTTGAATGAAATTGTGACGCTCTACTTCTGAACAGAAGGAGTAGCATGGAGGACAGCCTTTACTGATACTGGGAGCAGCGTTTTTTGAGATATCATGGTATATACTATGACAGCAATGGTGATTTTGTGATTTGTATGCAGTAGTGTGCTAAATCTTACAAGAGGCTGTTTCATCTGGAATGAAGACTGCTGGTATAAAACTGCTTTGAACTGGTCTGCATTCAGAAAGGGAAGACTGCAACTCTCACACTAGCATTATGTGTAGTCAATGAACTTCAACTGTAACAGAAGCAAGCTACAAATCTGTCAGGCTCTACTTTATTTTGAAAAAGGCTTTACTGAGTGGGCAGCCTTGATTTACTGTATAGCCTAATTAAGTCTTTTGTTTTTGGTTAATTCTCACAGCTTATGCAAAATAGTTGAGTTCAGACTTGCACTGGTATTAACATTTCTTTTAGATGTTATAGCAAAATCCCAGAATACGCTGATGAAGTCAAATATTTTTCTTTTCAACTAACATAACAGTTAGTAAAAAAAAACACATGGTTCTTTCCTGTCCATATGAAAGTTTGAAAGCTGTGACTGGGGACCAGATCATCAAATACCATTGTTTGTCCATGCTTTTCAGAGATTTGCATTAGTTGGAAGTTAATAAATAGCCTTTTTAACTCTGGCTGCTAATACTGTAGCCTTTCATAAAGGGTAAAGCATATACATCAAGTGCCATGTTATGAGTTACAACACTCATTGTTACTCTGAAAAATCCTGTTTACTACAAGAAGTCAGTTTTCCACACTGTCCAGTGTAATTCAGATTGACAAATTCATAGTAATGTGTGATCCTATATAATTTGTAAAAATTAGAAGCCTTACTGCATTTACTTTGACTGTGTTTTGCTCTCCCAGTCTGGATTTTTATCAGATGCCACACATTCTAACCACTTTGTGCACTCTATCCCTGGAATTCAGAAAGGGTTACCATGAGTGGTATGCCCTAACATGACTGGCCAACCATGAGTGGTCATCCTTTTTGATTCAGAGACAAACACAACACAGTCATTTTACATTGTTAGTCGACCCAAGATGGGATGTCCTGACAGCTATACTAAATGGTAATGAGGCATTGTGGGGGAGCAGCTAATGCTAATTAGCCATGTGCTTTTCCCAGAAATGATTGCTGGACAGGATTTATGCAGTCAAGTGCTTTGCAGTGGTAGCCATTGAAAGCCCTTTAGTAGGCTACAATTGTGGGTCTGGCTGTTAGCAGACAAACCAAACCAACATATTTTGTCTTTTACCATTTGAAGGTTTTCAGTATTGATATTGGAATGATGCATTAATATTGGAAAAGCATACTCAATTTTGAGAATAAGTACATTTCTAATAATGGTTCAGTATGGGCTTGGTGAGAGAAGATTTCAAATGATATACCAATTTTTTAATTGTGATAATGCTTTGCTGACTATCATGCCTGTGCATATTGTAAATGATAAGGTTAGGTCAAGTGATATGTTAATGTATTTTTTTGCAAAATATTTGTTGTCTGATTGTTCCCGTTATCTCTTATTATAATTGGATCAGACTTTACTAATTTATGGGAAGTACCAAATAACATCATAGCAGATTTTTTAGAGTTTTGTCCAATTGCAGAGGGAAATAAAACTGGTTTGTGGTGTCATTTGCAGTTCAGACGGGGTTTTGTTAGAGTCTAAGATTAATAAGTCATCTTCGTACATTAATATATTAAGTTGTGGCAGATTGTGTGCTAAATAATGAATGTAAAAGGAGAATAATAAACGTCTGAGAACTTATCTCTGAGTACCTGTATCAGAATAGGAGTTATCGCCAAATACCTGAAAGAAGTGGGGCAATGAATTGTGTTGGGGCTAAAATTCGGTCTGCTGACACTGTTAAGCAGTAAGGGGTGACTTGACAGTTTTATAGGCTCTTGTTATGTCAACAAAATGACCTGCTGTGTGGAGGCTATAATTTGTGTTATTAACTTATTATACTGGTAACCATATATAGTACACTGTACAGTCAAGGTGCTAAAGGCACTTTAGAAGCCATGTTGTCCATCATATAGTGCTCTGTAGCTATTTACATGTCTAAAAAGTTGCTTATATAACAGGATTTCAAATACTCTGGTAAGGGAATATGTCTGAAATGGCCCAGTAATCCTTGAATTCACAAGGGGTAACTTTTGGCAAGGGAATAACTGTTACTATCTGTGCACATGGTTTACCTTTATTTTGTCACACATGGTATGTGCGATTGTCCTGTTGTGCGCCCTGTATTACCGAAGTACAGAGAACTTTGAAGGATCAAATGTTGAAAATGGTTTGATGGAAAGCCATTTCCGACATTTGATCCATATGTTTGAATGGTAAAAAAGCATCCGCTTATCTGCCATTCAAACACATGGTGAATCGGCATTGTCATTTTTTGCAGCCGTACTTTCGGCATTATGCACGTCGTAACACGGCAAACGACAATTCAAAGGTAAACTGTTCACACATTCTGTGAGGTGCCAGGGAAGGGAATGTACAATGGGATTACCAGAGATGTTGTCTCTTCAATCATGCAAGGGAAATTCCATCCAAGAAACACTTTCACCTCTCCCACAACATGACTAGAGGTATCTCTGGTCTCCACCAGGGAGATCACATCACCCTGTGTGCCACTGAGTGCAAGCATCCCCCTCAGGGAGTGGTATTGTGTGTTAAAAGTAAAATGACAACAGGATACATTGAAAATAGTAAAATAAATCCTTATTTAATAAAGTGGAATCAGTTGGAGTAGCTGAAAAGAAGACAAGAAATTCACTTATGGCCTCAGACCACAGACATTTTCACTGTCTACAAATTGTACCGCAGATGGCCTAGAAAATTTCACTGTATCTCTGCAGATGGCAGAATAATGTGTAACAGAACTGATACAAAATGTGAGGTAGAAAAGAACATGGGACTTTGCAAGGTTAGCAGATGAGTCTTCTGTAAGAAAACTTAGATTTAGTGCAAACAAGTGTTAAGATACTACTGTTAGATAACAAAACATTAGGGGAGGTCTAAAGCAATGGGATGAAAGCTAGCAAAAATGAAAATGGACGTTGACTCAAAATTAATTTAGCCAGATATTCTGAAGAAGAGCAAAGAATCTGAGAAGGTATTTCTAATAGAAACACGGGAAGTGGTTACTGCTTCTTTGGTGAGATCACATTTACCATAGTGTGTACAGTTCTAGAGATTGCATCTTCACAAGGATGTTAAAGAAGAGCAGCAAACCAGTGTAGATTTTATATAAAAAAAAATATATATATATATGTATATATATATATATATATATATATATATATATATATACACACACACACATACTGTCTAAGGAAACCCATAAATTAAAAAGGGGAACAGTGGAAAAATACAAATTTTAAGTACTTCAAAGCAATTCATAAAGCCCAGCTGACACATTTACATATTCGAGAGGAATTTATAAAGTCCAAGAAAGCAATGTAGTTCAGAAATAATCACTTATGGAAACAAAGTGTCTCAGTCTGAAGGAGGAAGAAATACAGTTTTATATAAAGTTTGAAAGATTTTCTTTTTAAACAGAGAGGATTGTAAAATGTACTAGACAGCCCATCTGATGATGTTGTGGAATTAAAATCAGTAACATAATTTTAGAATGTGTGGGACAGACATGAAGCACTCCAAGAGTGGTTTAAAAAGAAGTGGGATAACAGTTAACAATGAGCTGTAACTAATCCATTTAGGATAACGGGCAGATGAGGCGGGACAAGTTGTCGTTGGCTGCCAACAAAATTTATGCTCCCTGTGTTCACATTTCCAGTGATATTTACGAGAGAAAATTAACTTAAATAAGTGGAACGATATGGAATCCTGATAATAACAGTATGAGCTTAAAATATGGAGTGGGATTTTTGAA
The DNA here is from genome assembly GCF_019279795.1 of Protopterus annectens. Classification (NCBI taxonomy): domain Eukaryota; kingdom Metazoa; phylum Chordata; order Ceratodontiformes; family Protopteridae; genus Protopterus; species Protopterus annectens. The sequence goes on along the minus strand of NC_056748.1, from coordinate 995,026,340 downwards.
GCTGTATGCCCTTGCAGTCATTTGCACTGCATCATACTTTTAGCAGAGTGATAATCTAATTCATGAAAGTCATTTTACTAACAGCATTGTGCACTACATATCAGGACAAGGTGATCACACCAGTTTGTTCTGTGCAGCAATGAATAACATACTGGAATTCAAATGAGCCTATCATTTTTTAATACACAGACTGCAAATGTTTCTTAAACGAGAAGTGATGTACAGTGCAGTTTTGCTGTTTCTTCATCTTGTGAGTTGACAAAGAGCTGATATACATCTGGGTACTTCATCAACAGCTGCCCCTCTTCTTTCTCAGCAACAGAAACACTCAACAGTTTATACTAGTCATGCATTGTCATGGTCACCCAGCATCATGTAAATTATAGCAAAACTTGTTACATAACCAGTATGCTTAGGAACTGCTAGAGCATTCTATGTCTGGATGTGGAGTACCAGAGTGGTGCAGCATAAAGTTGTAAGCTGTACATTATGTATGGAGCAATGGTAGGGGTGTCTCTGGGTAATGAGCAGTACCTGACTTTGGGGGGAAGGGGTATGACCTCAAACCACATAATACAGGATGTGGGAGGGCTTCCCTAGTACAAAAGTATACGATGGGGTGCAGGAGGAAAATGGGGATTGACTGACAGCATAGATCACTGTATGTTATTATAACAGATGGAATGAGGTAACACCCTAGACAGTGAACACTACAGTGGCAAATGCTGACACCATGGAAGTTGACTAATAAAAGCAACCAGAATTATATAATAATGTCCATGGGGGGATGTTCATTATCTAGAAAAACAGGTTCCATGTAATGAATGGGATTCTCTTTAATCCCACTGATAAGCCTATCTTGGGTATTTTCCTTAAAAAAAAAAACATTATACAGAATTTTTAGTGGATTAAAGAAATACTAGATATAAAGAATGATTTTATGAGTACTGTCATTGAGAGGGACCTTCTGCAATGGAATAAAAGTATACAAGAAAAAATTGTAAGAAGGCAAGGGCCAGAAGTATAGGATATGAATGAACCACATCCAGAAGACCAGAGTTGAATCCTGCAGCTGAGACATGCCTATTGTGGGACACATACCAAACAATTTTGTACACTGATTTGCTCATTTATTATCCATGAAAAATAGATACTTGTGTAAATCAAACTTTACATGTTTTAGAGCGGAATAAAACAAAATAGCACCACACAGAACTTCAGACACTGATACTATTAAATGCATTAATACATTCTTCTGAAACATACCATAAATTAATATAGTCAGTAATGACAGTTGGATCATTATTCCACAGGCTTATGGCTCAATAGCCAGCTATGGCCGACTCCATCCCCTTATGTTTAACAGTAAAGCTGATAGAACTTTATAAGGATTTAAGTTTTATTTCTGATTACTATAAATAAGCTATTAACTTCATAATTAACCAGATTAGAGACACTAGATACAAGCTCTTGTTTTTTTATTTTTCAGGGATAGTACAATTGTCATAAGACTTCCTCAGAGTAGCAAAGTATACAAGAAAGGGGATGTAGGAATCAAACTGTGGTCTGAAGGCTGTGGCATCTGTTTATCCCATTGCTTTAATATGAACATGATAAGGCCAGCCATAACAGCAAATAACAGTGTAATAATATATAATTTAGTGACTGAATGCTGTTTTTTTGTATCATTAAATCTGTATTCTATTTTCTTAGAGTTTTGAAAAGGAATGTGCTTTCTGATTGATTTCATGATCTGCAACTTACTGTCACTTCTGGCGGATCCTAATCCAAGTGTGAATGCCTTCTTATTTGACTGCTTTTAGGAACAATTACTACACATGGTGCCAGTTTGCTTACCTGAATGTCCTGATCCCGTGCAACTGTGATCACATTTGTCATGTCTTTTATCAGGCTGGAATAGGTGATCTAAGGTATAATATCATATCCTCCTGCTATCAGGTAGAACTGGTACTGAATAGAAGTGTGTATGTGTGTATCTGTGTGTGTATGTGTGGGGGGAGGAGGGTGGGGGGGAAGCAGTTGCTTTAGCATCGTTATTAGGATTTCTTAATTTTCCAGTTAAATTTCTACAGTCAAAAACCTAAATCTACATGCACAGAGTGAAACCTCACTGATTGAATTATTGCCCTGTGCCAGAAACAATGGAAGCCAAAACAATTGATTAATTCAGGTTCTGGAGCCATTCAACTTCCAGCTAATTTGTTCTGCTGCATCTTAAAAACCATTACCTAGTGTAGTCTGAAGCAGAATCCTTGCAAAGATTTATGCAATGATGGGGAGGTGTGTACTAGAAAAAAAAAGATTGGACATCTATATAATACAACAGAGTATTCGGACAGGATAAAGGCAGTGCAGGGATAAACATAAAAGCAGCAATTAAAAGAGTGAAGTAAATTTACTATAGTACTAACCCATGGGTCATTGTTTGGCATACTAGATCAGACTACAAGGTATTTAAAGAAGTTTTTCTTATTCTCCTTGAAAGCAGGAAGGCAGAACATGAAAATTATATAAATATACCAAATTTCTGACAAGAAAGTTTCACTTATGTGTAGATTTTTATGGAGCAAAGCATGGACATTGAAGAAATACAGAACTAAGCTATAGCTATACTAACGCACTTTGTCATAAATAGATTTGCTTGACAACTCATTGGACATTTTATCTAAAAAGAAAATCTTCCACAGGATCTGCACAATGATGAGGTTAATTAAGTGGCCTATTCCAAATAACCATGGCACTGATAATGGTGGCTTCAGTCTGCTCCAGATGCCCATGGCACTGATAATGGTGGCTTCAGCCTGTTCCAAATACCCATAGCACTGATAATGGTGGCTTCAGCCTGCTCCAAATACCCATAGCACTGATAATGGTGGCTTCAGTCTGCTCCAGATACCCATGGCACTGATAATGGTGGCTTTAGATTGCTCCAAATACCAATGGCACTGATAATCGTGTCTTTAGATTGCTCCAAATAACCATGGCACAGATAATGGTGCTTCAGCCTGCTCCAAATACCCATGACACTGATAATGGTGGCTTCAACCTGCTCCAGATACCCATGGCACTGATAATGGTGGCTTTAGTCTGCTCCAAATACCCATAGCACTGATAATGATGCTCCAAATACCCATAGCACTGATAATGATGGCTTTAGCTTACTCCAAATAACCATGACACTGATAATGGTAGCTTCAGCCTGTTCCAGATACCCATGGCACTGATAATGGTGGCTTCAGCCTGCTCCAGATACCCATGGCACAGATAATGGTGGCTTTAGCCTGCTACAAATACTCATGGCACTGATAAGGGTGGCTTCAGCCTGTTCCAAATACCCATGGCAGTGATAATGGTGGCTTTAGCCTGCTCCAAATACCCATGGCACTGATAATGGTAGCTTCAGCCTGTTCCAGATACCCATGGCACTGATAATGGTGGCTTTAGCCTGCTCCAAATACCCCTGGCACTGATAATGGTGGCTTCAGCCTGTTCCAAATACCCATGACACTGATAATGGTGGCTTCAACCTGCTCCAGATACCCATGGCACTGATAATGGTGGCTTTAGTCTGCTCCAAATACCCATGGCACTGATAATGATGGCGTCAGTCTACTCCACATACCCATGGCACTGAAAATGGTGGCTTCAGACTAATCCATATACCCATGACATTGATAATGGTGGCTAAATGTATGGGCATTGGCTAAAATAGATTGGGGATGAGCCACTGTAATCTGTCTTCCTAGGGACAAAATTTGGGATATGCCTGTTGTACTAAAATATCTAAAGGGGACTAGGGATGGTTTTGATCTTGTCATGGTTCATATTGGGGTGAAAGATATGGGGCATTTTGCTATAAGGAAGATGCAAAGTGACACGCCTGCACTCCATGCTTCCCTTTATGATGCAGAAAAGATCCATACATTAAATGAGATCCTACCACATGATACCAAAGGTATTATCTTGAACAGGAAGGAGAGAGCGAGAAGGAGGTGGGTAGAGTCAACAGATTGCAGGAATTAATTACTCCCTGGATTTCTAAAAGCTTGAATTCACAAAAAATGTTAAAGGATCCTTGGAATGCATTTTCAGAACTGGTGGCAGAAAGGGAAGCCAAAGTGGTAGTCAAGACAGCACGGGGCAGGTAGAAAAAGGGTAATACATGGAAGGTAGGAAAGAAGAGGAATTAAAATTAAAAGGCAGACTAGACTAGATAGGCTTATTGTTTCCTTCTATCATCAAGCTAATATTATGTAATAAAATGTAAGGCAAAACCTACAAATGTCTAAGGGAAACTACACTTTCAGTAACAAACATACCAAAGCACATCCTTAAATTTGTTAACTCCAGCTACCTCATATAGCTAGTGAAAAATCCTCCTACATGATTAAACATTTTATGTATAGTCTTTAAGAGCATGCTCTCACTTGACACAGTTCCTGTTAACCTTCTATTCCTTTTCAGTTCCGACCAATACAGAGAGTCACTATCTACTGAAATAAAAGTCATTCTTGAGCACAAGTTGTTTATATTTAGATACTTTTCAAAGAGAGATTATATTATATTATTTAATTTATTTGTCATATTTCTTGTTGTTTGTTTACTAGGAAAGTCCAACTGGGCCCTGAGGGTACCCATTTTCAGTGGAGGACAAGGGAGAAAAGCAATAATAAAAATAAATGGTGCCTTTTAGCAATACTGACTGGGATCTAATTACGAATCATCCCAATATGTCAACCACAGACAGCTTTAGTAAGTTTAAAAATATCCTGTGCAATTCTAACTTAAATCATGCCCCATCTGACATAAATATGATAGGAGATTAAAAAAATAGTCTTAACAACAAAGAATAAGGCTCTGCTTATGCTAAAAAAGGTTCCAAATATAAAAAAGTCTTTGCCTTTGGAATAAATTCCTTCCTTACCATGAAACAGTGTTTGTCATTTTACAGATGCAAAAAATAGGTAAATATATGGGTACATGTACATTTTAGTATTCAGAAGACTTCTAAAATTGGCATATTTGTCAGTGGCCTTTTCAGCTGTCAGTCTTCTTCAAGACCTTCTTGCACAAACCTGCGACCCTATAAAATATATTAAAAACAGATAAAGGCAATAAAAAGTAGTTTAAATTGTAGCATTGTAGTATATGGAAGCACAAAGGCAAGAAAATAACTCATTAAAATAAAATGTGGAATATTTAAACTGGACTTCTAACAGCCATATATCATGTAAGCTCCAAATATATTACTGGTCTTAAGTACGTAAAAGACAATTCAACTAAACAGTTACACAAACATATACACACACATCATATATGTCCTATTCAGACTGCCTCAAGGCCTTATCCCTGTATTCCATCTCCTACAGGCTTTTGAGGGGAGATCTATGCCTGGCATACAGGGTATTGTCAGACCCCATTCTGATGGACCTCCTGCATATCCACAAAACAAACATCACCAGAATTACCTGTTCTAAAGACTTAAACATTGCCTGTGATATGAACAGGATCTGCTGGAGAGATAAGTATGTATCCTAGAGACTACCCGGTCTATGGAACAGGTTCCCCATCTATGTGAAGCAGAGTTCTTCCCTAACCCAATTCAAGTGCAACTTAGACAATTGAATGAGAAACTGAAATTCATACCCGGTTTGGCACCTATATCTCTAACGGACACAGGTAACCTGTAAATGCTTCATCTCCCATGCCCACACTTAAACTTATCAAGGGTATCACAACTTGTCAGAGATTTGGGACGCATGGCTAGGTTTAAAAATGCCTTTGTGGTCATTAGTCTAGTAAACACCTATGAACCTATGCACACACGCGCACACACACACACACACACACACACACACACACACACACACACACACACACGCACACACGCACACACGCACACACACACACACACACACACACACACACACACACACACACACACACACACACACGCACACACACACACACACACACACACACATATATATATATATATATATATATATATATATATATATACAGACAGACATATATATGTGAGTGTGTGTATGCATATATAGATTATATGTGTGTTTGTAAAGTGGAAACACTATGTAAGAGTGGACACAAAAAGGATGAAATAAAACCAAAATACCAGAACTGCATTTTCCTGAAATATTAAAATGCAGCTTCAAGAAAATCCTAAACCCAGTTATGGAACTTCATCCCCAGCCCCCTTAAAAATATTACTCCATGTGTATCATTCCTTGGCTAAAGATGTATTCTGTTAAGATAAAGTTTCATGAAAATTCCAGTTCATTCTTTTAGTTTTAGGATGTTGTGGTTATATAAAATGTTAAGACAAAATTATGATTATAATAGATGCAGAAGCTTCATCTGAAACACCAAAAGTACAGTTACGTGAGCCACTCACCCTTTCAGTAACCTGCGCTGTTAGTTTGTACATGTGGGCTTTTTCATTTTACAATGCATAGTGCTCATACAGCTTTTACTGGCAGTCATCTGCCTTACTCTGCTCTGTGGTGCCTGCCTGCCTGTGCTGGTTACAAATCTGGGATACTCATTCATTAGAGCCATCCTCAGGTGCTATAGGTAGCTGCTAGGCTGATACCCAATTTATTTCATCACATAAAGAAGTCTAGCTAAACAAAGTAAATGCACATTAAACAGTGAAAGACAGGAAGTAACTGTTTTGGAGGAGGAGTATTGAACATTCCTTTAGCTTGTGCTGAAATACGCTATGAAATGAGTATAAGTTCAAATCACCCATAACAATGGAGAACTATAACAGAGGGGCATAATACAGAAGCAAAACAAACTAAGGTGAAGGAATGCAGTCCTAAGAAGTATAATGGAGAATCCCCAAAATAGAGGTAGGAGTCATGATTGGAAAGATGACTTTTCTTTCATAGTTCTAGTGCTATAGTGAGTGTCTCACATATCTGAGCTGTCTAACATTGGAAAAGTCATCTGGAAGTTCCAAGCATACATATGCAGTGAATCAGGTGGCCAGGTCAGAGGTCACAGATATAAACAAACAGCACGATCAAAGATGTTTCTGGAAGCAGTACTGTGGTGCACTGGCTAAGACCCCCTGTGATACTATAAATACCCAATGCCATAACTATATAAAGTTATTGTAGAAAACAATATGTAGGCCAGATAAATGCCAGTAGCACACCCCGGAGAAAAACTAGCAAGTGAATGGTATGTAATTTGATAGCATACTTTTATTAAAGGAGCAGCCCTTCCCTGCAAAATTTCATCATAATGAATAAATCTGCAACATATTCTAAGAGAAGATTCCTAATAATAATTTGTGGTGGATAGGAATAAACATTACTTTTTTTTCAAACAAAACTTCTGCAACATAAAATCCCCATTTATAGGGTGTTACACATTTATCAGCAAAGACGTGTGTGAAAGTATGAGACAGTTAATTAACATCCTGATCCTGGTTTAAAGCCAGGATTCAGTTAACTCATTACAGCCATGTGACGCCTAAACTTGTTTTTGCAGCCACATCCTACTGACGACTCTAGGCATCAAATATTGCTTGTTCATATTTGCATCAATAATTCCAAAACTATGCTATATACAAAGTACTAAAATATTTCATCTTAAAGCTTACACAGTGGCAAACATAACTACATTGATATTTGATCTGTGTCTAGTGCGGGTAAAGACAAATTAATTGTTGTTTATATAATATTTATATATATTGTTAGAAATTTCAAGTTTTTTCTAAATATCTTTGCAAACAAGTAGCACAGACATAACTGCTTAGCCATATATGAAAACAGCCAGTTTAACAAATAAAATGCAACTGACAGTATGTGTGTAACTTAAGTGGTTGCTGAAATATTGTAAGCAGTTTACAGAATATTACAAACTTAATAGTTTCTCTGTTTACTGTGACTTATAAAATGTTAAGACCTATAACCTAAGGAATATTTGTTGTTTTTCTTTTGGCTTTTCCCGGTTAGGGGTCTTGCCACAGCAGAACTCCGGTCCGCTAATGATTGGCAGTCGGTTTTTATGGTGGCGAGGTGCCAGCCCAACCTTCAACGAAGGCATGCCCATTCATGCATGTCTTTCAAACACCACTCGACCGCGGGGAGGACATGCAGACTCCACACAGAAGGCGCTCCAGCCAAGAATCGAATGGTAGAACCTCTTGCTGTGAGGCGACAATGCTACCACTGCACCACCACGGCTTACCAACCTAAGGAATACTACCACTATAAAAATAGTTTGTACTGAAGAGTTTGCCTTTCACAATTCTTTAGTAACCCCTATGGTTCCAGAGATATGAACATTTGTTTGAAATGTGAGGACATAATTTGATTCTATTAAAAAGCTTAGGCTTCGCTCATTGGAAGTTACAATGCAAACTTCTTGAGCTCCATTGGATGTAATGAGTTAATGAGAGACATATGAAAAAGGGTCAAGTTATAAAGCAGTTGAGTCATCAGTGCACTAAAAGGAGACATAAAATTCACCAGAGCTATACTGTAAAGTCAGTCATAGATGAAAGATAAGACAGCAACAATTAATAAGAAAGTTTGTAATAACTGCACTATGTGCATTATCTCAGATTTCTTCATGTTTGAAAGGCATCCAGTTGCTTTCATCTGCTTATTTCAGGGATCAGAGAGAGAGAGAGAGAGAGAGAGAGAGAAATAATCTGTGACAAAGGTCTAAAATCAGAGACACTTTGACAGTATTTGTTTGCAAAGTTAGGAAAATAAAAGGATTTATATTAATATTTTTTCAGAAGAATAAGAAATCTATAAACATAATATTTTGCATTACGTATGATAAACTTAATGTTAAGAGACAAAAACATTTTATTAGAGACACAGCAAAAGACTTGAGGCAAAATCAAGAATATCTAATAGCATACACACAATGTAGCTATATATAATCTGCCTAACAGTATATAAAGAGTAGAGCCCATAATCACTTTTTGTATACTAATCGCTGAATTAAGAAAAAAATACCAAAAATATTCTGCTGTGGTGTACCTAATACAAATATTCATTCAAACTAACGAAGGACAGATATTATTTATTAATATTTGTTATATCTTTATTAACAAATACAAATAAAACTGATATATATGGAGACTAAAATAGAATGGACATTATACAAAAGGCATTGAGTGTGCAAAAGCAACATACATGTACAATACTTACAAAGGTGTCGTGATAGTTTCATTACAGAATGGAATAATGAGAAATATGATTAAGGACACCATAGGAGTAGTACCAGCAAACAGGCTTGTGCAAAAATGTAATGAATGAAATATCGTTTTTGTAACACTAAAATGAATGAATCATTTCTGCATTTGATTTAATTCTTTTATTTTTGTATTTTGTTTTATTTTTGTTCTATGTATCAGTTTTCATTTAGGGTGTTGTTTTGGCAGGCTCAGCTGTTTCTAGTGGGGTTGTGTGTATAGATTTTGTGTGGTATGTTATGTGAAATGCATTCTTTTTCCATTTTGACAATAATGGAATATGCATTTTGTAAATTACTTTGTTAATTTTGTTTTGCAACATTTTCTTCCTAAGTGCAGAATTGTTTTGTGTGTCATGCTTGTGCAGTGTATGATGCTTAATATTATCTTTAATAAGAGTCATAAATATGGCAGATTTATACCCTTTTCAGTTAAAATAATGCTACAGGTACATAAACTGAATTAAGTATACATAAATTGTGGAGGACATGGACAGAAAGTTAATAAAAATAAATTAAAATAAAAAAGTGTACATTTCATATAAAATATATGTTTTTACTTCCTCACTAATATCTAGCTCCTTTTTAGGAGAAATATATGCTGTCTTTTTGTTACAGGTGTGAGAAACATCACTGCAACTGTAAAATAAACTTTCATTTTGACAGTAAAACAGCAAACAGTGTAACTTGTTATACATTTATAGCATGTTTGCAGATAGGCAAGCCTCCCTACACCAGGGATTTCCCCCCTGTGTCCCTACTAACTATATATGCAACCTGTGAACTTAATGTACCTTGGAGTAGGAACCTCAGTGTCAGATAAAGCATGCATTGACTGACAATTTTATTTTATTTTATTTATTTAACATTTGTTTACCGGGAAATTCTGACTTGGAACTAAGCCAAATTTCAGTGGAGACCCAGGGAGGAATGCTCCAGATGCATGTCTTTCTACCATGGGAGGAAACCCACACAAATGCAGGGAGGACATACAGACTCCACACAGAAGGCACTCCAGCCAATAATCGAACCGGAGACCCTCTTACTGTGAGGCGACAACACTACCGCTGCACCACTACGCCATCCATAATAACTCAAATGGTGTCATAATTCCAAAGATATTGGTTTTAGTTATAGTCTTACAGGTTCATAGCAGTTAACTAGGCTAACAAACACGAGGGCCTTTATAAGCCTAGCCATGCAATCCAAATGTGGCCCACAAGTTTTATGTTTTAGACATTTATATAGGTGGTGATTTTTTTGTTTTCCTATGAATTACTGACTGTGTCTGTCTATCAAGAATATAAACACCAGACCAGGGTTGAATTTTCAATTTCCCGTCCACTTGTTCAAGTTACACTTCAGTAGAGAAAGGGAAGGACATTTCTATACATGAATGGGAAGCCTATTCTAGAGAAAAGGAATTCTCTGAGGTACATATCTGTCTCTCCAACATGTCACAAGCAAAATTTAGGTCTTTGGCTCTAGTAGTTTTGATGCTGTTTGTTTTGTGGATGTTCAAAGGCTTATCAGAACAGGGTCCAAGAATTCCATGTATGGCAGGCATAGGTCACCTCTAAGTAGTCTATATGAAACTGTATATAGTAATAGGTCTTTGAGGTGATCTGCACAGGACATTGTGCTTACTCCTTGTATTCATTTAGTAATGAACTTTTGCAGACGTTTCATTTGCTGCATGTGTCTGGTCAGGTACATATCAAAAGGAGCATTATACTCTATGAAAGGTCTGATGAGGGCTGAGTACAGTGGTATGATGACTTTCCTGGTCCTAAATGCCATGACCTCAATTATAAGTTGAGCAACATAGAAGGATATTGTTACTACCCTGGTCATGTCTTGGTCAAAGGTTAGATTCTTCACAATTGCAACATGAACTTTATGTATCAATACAAGGACATTTTTGGCCGTTGAAACAGAAACACTCAAAAACTTAAAGCAACTACCATTAAAAATGAAACATATGAAAAATCATTGAAAAAATCATTGAAAATAAGAATAACATTGAAAACGCAAAGAAATTGCTACAGATTTGGAACTTGCAACTAAACTGAACAGTGTATTCCTACCTTATGCTACATGCCTCAGCAGTCTACAAAGCAATGTCTACTGACATTAGGATGCATTAATAGGGTCTATATTACGTGGTCGAATGGTTAGGTGAGAGAACACCTAAACATCGACCACATAATATAGAAGGCAAAAAACAGCGAACGGCCAAATTAAAGCAGGGAAAGAGTTCCCTTGGCTGTTCGCTGTGTTTTGCCATTTTCTCCACTGTATTGCAATCTCATTTAGTTAGGGGGTGTGCTGGGGGCACCCTCCCATGTCTGGGTGTGTGCGGCAGCGAAGTCCCCCACTTAGTTTGGCTGTAAACTTTCTTTTTTTTTGGTGGCCGACAGCTCCATTTCCTTGCAGCATTCGCTGTTGTCGGGTTCGATATTATGTGGTTGATGTTTGCTCACCTAAGCATTCGATCACGTAATATAGACCCCATTAACAAGTATAATGTAATCAGAACATGATCATTACTGCTGCAGTATAATTCAGCCTTCACTTGCATTTCGCACATCTGAAACATCAGCACTAAAAGTAAATGTATAGCTGAAGGGCTTAGCCCTGAAGCTCCTTACTAATAGAGTGTAAAGTTAGCTGCACAAGACAAATGCTTTTAATAAGAAAAAATGACCGAAAGCATATTAAAAGTAAGTAAATAAATAAATAAATAAAAATAACAGTCATCTAGTTCATTGAAATGCATGTGTCATATCTCCCACTATCTTTACATATGTATGTGTGTGTGCATGTGTGTACATATGTGTGTGTGTGTGTGTGTGTGTGCATATATGTGCATATGTGTGCGTGCTTGTGTGTGTGTGTGTATGTGTGCATGTCTGTCCATGTGTGCACGTGCATGTATGTGTTTGCATGTATGAGCATGTGCATGTGAGTGTGTACCTGCATGCATAAGTGTATATGAGTGATGTGGTTTAGGACTGGAGTCAGGGCTAAGGAAATGGGTAGGAATGGTTGTGTGCTTGGGTACTGTTATGTCTGAAATGTGTGCATTTTTGTCTTATTTAGTGGTACTGTTAGGGGGAAAACTGTTGATTTATTTATTCATTTTTGTTTACCAGAGTAGAGTACTGATCAGGTATGACAAATTGCAGGCTCAGTACATGCTCATAAGTACTTACTAGGTAAGTATCTGTAAGGGTCGTAAGAAGCCTAGCCTTACATTCCCATGGTAGCTTTTATCCCTTATATGTTGCATAGGAATAACCAAAGATGGGCTTATAAAGAATATGTTGGTACATTTACATTTCCTCTGTTCATAAAGGACAAGGGGGCTAAAGTGGGGATGAGTTTGCCATTACATCTGAATAGGGTAAAAGAAGTACTTTGCTTTATGTGGAGTGGAAGACAGTTCTATAGAAGCAGTATTCTCTGTGATACAATCCTTTCCCTCTAAACTGTTCTGTTTATTTTGCAAAAGAAGGTGATATCTCTTCAGTGGGTGTTTATACCATTGGACTTGTGAGTCTATAATAAGTCTGATGGAATAGGGTCTGTTGAAACTCTATATACAGATCAGAAAAACAACCCAGTGTGTGTCCATGCAGCCAAAAAAACAAAAACACAGAACTAAGAACAGCAAAGAAACATGGCTCACATAATGTCTTTGCTCTCCACAGCGTATATTGAAAAATGAAATAAGCAGGAAGAAGCAAGGCATTGAGTTTTGTAAAACAAACAGCAAGCTTTAATAACGAACACTTGGCCAAAAAAATAAAAAATAATGTAAATGGTTTGTAAATAATTCAACCATTGATTTTTCAATATGCCCTCCTTTGTTCTTAACTCTGTATCCAAGGCAGTTGTCAAGCGCAATGAATTTACAGAGCAAAATAAACAGAATCAGTGTAACAATGTTACATCACAGGAAACTTAAATGCCACAATTTTGTTTAAGCCTATAGACTTTTACAACTTGTGCAGCAATACATATTTTCAGAATAATATAATATAAAAATAAATATAAGAGAAACATTATTAAAGAAAACAACATAGATGACAAAATGGCAAAATGTCTTAATGTATACTGAATTGGAAGAATGAGAAAGGTGTGAAAGCAAAAGTCAAGTGATTGGGAGAGGCAGTAAGGTGACTTAGGTGATAAATCCCACATGAGTGCACCAGGATTTGTTTTGTTTAGGCAAGAAGCCTTTCAGCATGAACCAAAGATGGGCTGATCAAGAATAAATTGGTACATTTAAATTTCCCCTATACATAAAGGACAAGGGGGCTAAAGTGGGGATGATTTTGCCATTACATCTGAATAGGGTAAAAGAAGTACTTTGCTTTATGTGGAGTGGAAGACAGTTCTATAGAAGCAGTATTCTCTGTGATACAATCCTTTCCCTCTAAACTGTTCTGTTTATTTTGCAAAAGAAGGTGATATCTCTTCAGTTGGTGTTAATTCATGTGGATGAGAGTGAAGAGAGTTTGGAGGCAAGTACTGAGAAACTGGTTTGTTTATTGGGGTTTACTTCTTTGAGTGTGGAGTATACGGCCTGAAACTGAATGGTTTCTAAAGTTATAAGCTGTATGTGAGGATTTTATTGTAGGGGGAGATGAGATGTACTGTTGAAAAATAGTCAACCGAGAAGAGGGTCAGTTCTTCTTTGCACAGGCTGCCATTTGGCCTTTTTGAGTGACTGACAGCATGCTCTCATTTTTGGAAATTTGTTCAGAAGCAATATATTCTGTTGGAGATTATTTGGAAGGATGTGGTATTTTTGGTTGATGCTGCTTCAAATGATAGTAGGCCATATTCTTGCTGGGCAAAAAAGGAGACCTCCTTTCTTGTGACAGATCTGACCAAAGGTGAGAGAAAATAAGATAGCGCTGCATGGGAAGAACAAATTGTTGACTCTGGAGCTGATTTTTTCAACATGTATGCTGAATGTGAGAGTTTGGTCTAAGCATATGCCAAGATACCTAAACGTGGGTATGGTTAGAATACGGCTGCACAGAAGCAGTATACTGTGATCAATTAAGTCATGTATCAGAAGAGTTTTGAGGCACTTTGATAGTTTTTGGTTAGTTCTTAGGAAAGTTTTTTTTTCCAATGTTAGGAAGAAGCATTTTCAAGGAGAACCACCCATGTATTAAGGTCAAACACATCCTGCTTGATTTAATCTTGATGTGGTGGCTATGACTGGTTCTGCCTAGGACAATATCATCAGCAGAAAGCAACAGCTGAAAGTGGTACAAGTCATAAGGAACTTGTACATATAGAGTAGGGACATATGGGAATAGGATAGAACCCTGTGGAATGCCAGAGTGTATGGTGGCTTTAGGGGTAAACCGAATGTTCAGTTTCTAAGAAAATCTTTGAACCATTGGACGGCTAGTAACCTGATGCCTATACAGTGAGAAAGGAGTATGGAGTGAACCACTGTATCAAAGGCCCAAGTAAGGTCAACATAAATGACACTTAGATTTTTTTGGTCGTATTGGCCAGGATTTCCAGAATCCATGCCTTTTCTATGACAGAAATGGTACTTTTTGAAAGTAGGTTGTGAGGTGGTTGCAAATGATGAGACTTTTACTTAACATTGATAGAACAGATATGGACCAGAGTTGGCAGTGGCAGAGGGTTTATCTTCTTTGGGGACTGGTGTAATCAGTACAGCTTTGGAGATAACAGACATTATATTAGCAGTTACTCATAAGTTATATTTTGCAGTAGAATAATGGTAAAATTGTGACACCAAGTCAAAGATGGTCTGACCCAGTAGGGGAGTTAAGAGAAATCTGCTCAAGTAGTGGTGAAACATATTTTGCTGGGATCTTAGCAAAGTTAAAATGTGGTATCTGCTCTGTGGGACAGGAGTTGTAGGGAAGTAGGTTCCAGGTGATGGTTAGAAGGGTTGAAGGTTGGTGAATTCTTTTAGGAAGGCTGCAAGGGCACCCTTTTTGGATATGAATGTTGCTCTCCGTCAGTGGATCAGTGGGGGTTACACTGCCTATCAGTTTGTTGCTTTCTTGTCAGAATTGTTTTGGGGAGTACATAAGAAAGATTTGCTTAGAGGTAATGAACTTGGCTTTATGCCCGTGAATAGCCTGCTTGGTGATGTTACAGCATGTAGTGTAATGGTCTCTACAGGTCTGGTTTTTAAATTCTAATTTCCACTTATGTAGTTGCATGAGGACTTTTATGTCTTTGGTGAGCTATTGTGTATCATTACGCTTAAAGTGTCTGGAAACTAAGAAGAAACAGGCATTTTGGATACAGAAAAGTTGAGTTAGGGGGTTCTGCTACAGAATTTGGATTGTGGAGGTTGAGGATGGGAGTTAGATCAACTGCAGAAAAGTGTGATTTTATTTGAAAATATTGATTTCTGACATATGTCTGAATTAAATGGGGCTGTCTAGTTTTTGAGGTGGTTTATGTTGAATATGATAAGGCAGTGGTTATTGGGGATATGTGGGTAGGACGGATAGAGATTCAGTCAAGTACAGAGTGTTGGTTTGTAAGAGTCCCCCAAGGCTCAGTCCTGGTCATGCATCAAACAAGTTTGTAACCTGGTCAGTTTTTAGCTGGGACTCTTTCTTTGAATAATATGTGCTGAGTGACTTTGGAAGGAGAAAGACACTGATTTAATCTAATTTGTTTTGAACGTTCTTGAATTTCAGGAGTAGAACAGAGAGGTAGTTTGGGTGATGGTTTAGGGGTGAGTTGAGATGTGCCTGCATGAGAGGTAGGCTAGGACTGGGGTCATTGTTAGACCTTATGAGAAGGAGAGCTGAGATAGTTTGAAATAGTTTCTAAGTTTGATTAGGCAATATTAAAAGGATGTAGACCGATATGGAAAATATTAAAACAATGAGAGCGGTAAGATAATATTTTGTCCTAGTAAGAAAAGTTGCATGGTGCTTTCTATTGGGAAATAAGTGGTGTGTGAAAAAGTGAATGGTTTATATTGCATCTAGCGGATAGTGAAAATGGTAGTGAAAGAGCATGTTTTAATTGTTTTGTGCAGGACGAGGGACAATGAGCGGATCTATGGTAGTGTGTTAAACGATGGAGGAGTGGGACAGAGAGAAGTCCAAGAATTGAAAGGGAATACATTTTAATTTTGGTAGGAAAGTACTACTTGTTGAGAGAGGTATGTGACTTTAGGAGACATTGTTAAATGATTGGGACAAGGGTGAAGAAAAAAAGACATAAAGCTAATGCTATGGCAAAGTGTCTGGGGATTCACAGATGTGAGGATAGTGTAGTGTGTCACACCCCCTTGTGTTAATGGGAGCTATTCAGTCTGTACGTGTGCAGAGCTAACAAGAAGTTAAGATGAAAGTGCAGTAAAATGTTTACCGAATCCCTGTAGACTTTGCTTATGGGAAAAGCCTTATCAGGAAAAAGGGCTTTATATTGTACCCAGCTACTTCTGCAGCACAGCAAAATTTTAAAATGGAGACATTTTGAAAGAAGGAGGAGTTGACAGAGGCATACAGAGACAATGAAGTTACAGGAAGAACAGGGAGATAAAGAAAACAGAAATACAGAGGGAGCGATTGTATCTTTTGGCACGTCTGCTAACAGCAGCAAATCCTTGTCACAGAGAGGTTTATAGAAGGCAGTTTGCAGAGCTGCAGAGCAAATAGCCATTCAGTTACTTGTGACACTAACTGAAGCAATTATTACAAAGAATATACCTAGCTAAAGAGCTAAACAATGGCAATACTTTCTTGCCAAACACTCACAAAAGAAAAAAAAGAGAGAGATAGTGAGAGAGAGAGAGAGAGAGAGAGAGAAGCAGAAGTTAGAGATAGGGGGAAACATCAACATTTCATAACCGTTGTTCATGTTTACAGAAAGAAGTGCTTTCAGTACAGAGGAGAGAAGGAGAAAAGAGAGACTGAGGCATAGAAGCAATAAAACAGAATGCACATTCATATGATACAAGAAAGAATTAAAGAGAAAAAATAATTACAGTATATATTAGTAAAAACAAAAACAATGGACGGTACTAGAAAAATACCAAAAACAAAGTATCAATTAAATTGCAGTATATATGACAACATGATTTTATTAAACTTAGTATAAGCTGATGCAGTTCTATAGAAGCAGCAACAGTGTTTCGATCTGGAGGTCTTGAAATACTGATAGCTAATGTATGGCTGTATTCAAGTTAACAAACATTCTAATACAAGAAAAGCAAGGGCTAACTATAACGCTGTTCAACAGGATTAATGAAGAGCAAGTATACACATCCAGCATGTACTTAAAACTGATTGAAAAAAATATGTGACCATATAAAGCAGTTTGGCTACCTGGCTAGGCAGCAGAGATTGTTTCTATTACAGCCAAACAGCTCAGCCCCATCTACAGTCAACCAGACAGAAACTCCGGGGTGATCTGTGTAATGAACTGTAGTACAATCAAACATATTTAAATACTAGCTGCTGTACACAAATACCTTTACAAAAAGATGTTAATTCACACAGAGATGAAGGGGCGAATTACAGAGGGAAAGGAGTTGCAAGGGAAGGGGGATTTAGTAAATAAGAGGAACGTTATGAAAAAATACAGTATTTGCATAACACCACACCAGGCTTCCAGTAAACACTAAATCAGTCCCCTTATTTAGCCCCTTACCCGAACCATAAACCACAAACACTGGAAGACACACTCTTTTCCCTGCTTGCCTCTACTTCATCGGCATTTCTTCAGCTACTTTTTTGATAACTCCTGCATTCAACCACTAAAAATTAACTGTTTAGTGTCAGCAAAAATAACTTTGAGCTTTCTGATCATTTGAACAATTTCCATCTATCTGTATAAATATACAGATCAATATATATATATATATATATATATATATATATATATATATATATATATATATATATATATATATATATATACATATATATATATAATATATATATATATATATATATATATATATATAGAGAGAGAGAGAGAGAGAGAGAGAGAGATTCATATGTAACTTGCAAGAAGCACTATTTAATCAGGTTGATTGCTGCTTGTACATCAAATCTCTTCTAGCAGATGGGAGAAAAGTAGTGTAGAGCACCTGGACCACACATTTGGTCACAGATCCATTCACCCTCATAGACTTCAAAATCCCCAAAAAATGCAGCACGAGGTAACTGGCAGATACAGAAAAACTGGGGGGAAAAACCCAGTAAGAACACCAGACATCAAAACCAGACTGCCCAACCCAAATGCATCTTAAAATAAAATAAAAAGCAGAGACTTGTGACACAAATTAAACATACTTTACATCAATAGAAACACTAAAAACTCAGATTTAAGTATCTTAGCTATAAGCAACTGTAAAAGGTATCTAAAAATGTAAATAATAATAATAATCAGCATCTGATGAAGGTGGAAGCATAAACCCCACTAAAAGGAAGAGGGGACCAAAAGTGAATATCATGAATAAAAGACCAGCAGTCCCCTATACTAGCAGAAAGCATAGTATGACACTATAAACTAGGAGGCTAGAAGTCAAATCACACACACACACACACACATACCATATGTGCACTAGAAAGCCTCTGCTGGCATTGTTTTACCTATGAGGTAAATTTGGAGAAATGGTGCACAAAAGTAAAAGACTGCATAAATATTAAAATGACAATAAAACAAGCATAAAAAGTACCATAATAACTCAATTAAATAAGGCCAAGAAGCATATAATCAGTTAAACTGACTTATTTTTTTTTCTAGACATAACCTGAAAGAGAAGAAATATACATCAAGTAATAAATCAATTAACACCGTATTTTTCTTGCCTTCTTTCTGTCTTCTTTATTTTGCTATAGAAGCATTTCTTGGTACAGTTCCTTTGTTCCTGAGCACCAGTACAGAGCAATAAATAAAAATGTATTCAATGAAATGTTTTATTTTTGTAGCCAAGCTACACCTTAGCTGCCACAGTGTGAGACTACAGAGACTACTAGCACATAATGCTATGGATGCCCAACTGCTGAAATATCTGGCTACAAGTCTAACATTCAGCTGCTGCTTAGATTCAAATCCTAAATACGATTTCTTGTGGCAATGATTCTGTTTTTCATAAAGCAACAATTACTTGGACTACCTCATACAACTGAGCTTCATTTTTGTTGTTGTTGTTGTTGATTTTAACTAACTCCAAAATGCTTACTTACATAGGAAGTTAATAGCACATAAAGGACTGCTGTTGCGGAATTAAGTAATTTTGGCACCTGTTCACAAACAGAAGTGCAGAATAGCACATAACAGTTTGACAGAAGCGTCCCTTCAATGGTTAACATGAACACTTAAAAACAAAATTCAAAATAGTTAAAAAGTTATAATACTGTGTAACAGTCATTTAGTTAAAGTGAGCAGGGGAACCATTTTACAAATTTTTACATTAAGATATACTACAAAGCATATAAATTATCATACACCCTATGGTGCATGTGTGTATATGTGTTTGTGCATGTGTATTGATATATATAACGTGTATAAACTCTGCATACATGGCTTCCCCTATTAAATTATGACATTTAACTCAATGAGGACACAACTTGCTGATTGTTATTTATTTGATTATATATTTAATTATTTATTTACACCTTGTTGACTGGCTAAGTCCCACTAGGCCAATGGCCTCTTTTCAGTGAAGACACAAGGTGGTATTCATACTGACAAAGGGGGATTTTGCCAGGACCCTGGGGAACTTTCCTTACTATTTTGAATAAATGCCGTGGGCTCTTTTGTATGCAGATGAGGTACCACCAATTCGGGCAGAAGGGGCCTCGGTTTAGCATCTTATCCAAAGGATGGCACACTCAGGAGTGCAGTGACTCCCTTATGCTGCACTGCAGTGTCAGTATCCAAAAATTAATGCAACTCATTTGGGAATAAAACCTACAGCCTTCTGCACTAAAGGCAGGATTTCAACTGGTTCAGATTCATTATGCAAAATAAAATTAAAAAAAAAGTGCTTGATCTCCTTCTACACTCACTCTGAATATGTGCACCAACTCTGTAGCTGTACAAACATAAGGAAGGGAGAAATCTCCCAAAACAAAAGAATCACTGTGGCACACACTGAGAAAACAAACCCACAGCGATTTCCTATGTAAAATGGTGATTGCAAAGTTCAACATTGGAAAGTTTTATGTATTATTTATTTTCATTTGTTGACCAGAGTAAAGCACTGATCTATTGAAGGGCCTCTTTCAGGCTCAAACTAGGAAATAAACAACATACAAAATTATTTGTAATAGATAGTGCAGTAATTCAGACAAGGAAAACATAACATTTCTGTTACCAGTTATGATTAGATTATACATTGTCTACAATATTCAGACAGTCATGATATATGCTTTATAATTTTTAGTGCTGGCATAGTCAAACAATATATATACACATGATGTTTTAATAGTTAGTGGAGAGAATCATGGTGTTGGAATCAATATTAAGAGGGAGTAGTTTAGGATATGCAGAAGATAAGTAAAGGGTTGAGCAGAAGACATCTTAGTTATGTATTTACAAAGTGAGTATTCAAGGATAGTTGTGGCGGGTACAGAATATAACTAAGAAGGGGATGAGAAGAGATGGGACTTAGCGGGGAGGCAAGCTGAAATAAGGGTGATATGAGACCTGTCTGACGTTGACAATAAGAAAGGGCTGATGGAGCATGAATGATGTATAGGATGATCTCAAGTTATGCCATCAATATTAGGAAAGTGTCATTCTAATTCTTTGATTAGTTGCTGTTTAAGTTTTTTCTTGGATCGGAGTTTACTTAACTCTGAATTTGTAAACTGTTAGCCAATAGACTCCTTGTGCATTTGGGACACAGGAAAGTGTATTAAAGGTGAATAAATGATGTAGCGGCTTTGTTGCTCTATTTGTTAACTTGTCTATGCTTTATTCTGGTTATCTAACTAGCTATTGTTCTTTTCTGTAGAAAAAAATACATATGCAACCATTCTCCCTTCTATATTACTATTATAGTATTATGCAGATTATATGTGGCTGTCATTTATCCATTTCTTTTGTCATTGACATTTGTATTACTGTTTACATTATACCATACAGTATGTTGAATATCCCTAGGAACAAGCCTCATATAGTTCATTATTCTCCATGCCTGTTTCTGGAAATAATTAAGGCAGAACTTAAGTCTGCTACACAGAATCCTTGCATCTTTTCCACATTTCTCCATTACACAGAAATGTTTCTTGGAATATCGGCCCATAAAATTTTTGCTTCATGAATTTGCGGAGATTGTTGAATTTGTATACAAGTAGGAAGGGCTATAAAATTCAGTAGGGCTATACTGTTTTCTATCTATGCAGTTCTCACTTACCCACTGAACATGACTTTTCCAGAAAGAAAGAAAGGCTACCTGTTATGAGTCCTATACCTAGGCCTGATTACCGAACCTAGAGATGAAAGCATATGCAAGCAGCCCAGCAGTACACTGTTAATTTCTCTCTAGGTTGAGACTGAGAACAGGTAGTTTTTCAAACTATACTCCTGTAACAAAGTCTTGGAATCAGAACAAACTCAAGTTCTCTGCTTGCTAGATAAGCTGTTCTGTTTCAGAGGTGCTGTCATAGCCCATACTTATAATTTATCCTGCTGGGATTTATGGCTGTATTTCATGTTCCTTGTTGTCATATTACTAGCGTTATTATCACTTCTAGTACTTATACCGAGAAACCCAGAACATTTGTCCCTCAAAGCATGCTCAGAAAGTTATCTCTGAGACAACTGTTTCAAAACCATCTGACAACTGAAATGGCTGACAATGGATAACCATCAAGATTTTTGATATTTGAAAGGTGTGGGACCACAATGGGGGTAAACAACCTATAGGGTACTTGAAAGTAAAGTGGTTTAAATTATACTGTCCAGAAATTTATGAAAGCCTTCAAAGTAGGACTTATTTATGAATACAGTCTGTGGTATAAGGCAGAAAGAGACATTTTTCTTCCTGCTATGTGAGATCCTCTCCATCTTATGTCTTCATGTAGGATATTTGGCATGATGTGAATGTGTATGCGTCAGTACCGGTGTGTCGTCCTTTTACTTCCTATGCCTACTCACTGGTGTTGTCTTCATGTAGGATATCTGACAAGATGTGAATGTGCATGAGTCTGTACTGGTGTGTGTTCGTTTTACTTGCTATGCCTATTCACTGGTGTTGTCTTCATGTAGGATATCTGGCATGATGTGAATGTGTATGAGTCTGTACCAGTGTGTATTCCTTTTACCTGATATGCCTATTCACTGGTGTTGTCTTCATTTAGGATATCTGGCATGATGTGAATGTGTATGAGTCTGTACCAGTGTGTGTTCCTTTTACTTGCTATACATATTCACTGGTGTTGTCTTCATGTAGGATATCTGGTGTGATGTGAATGTGTATGAGTCTGTACCGGTGTGTGTTCCTTTTACTTGCTATGCATATTCACTGGTTTTGTCTTCATGCAGCATATCTGGCATTATGTGAATGTGCATGAGTCTGTATCAGTGTGTGTTCCTTTTACTCACCATGCCTACTCACTGGTGTTGTCTTCATGTAGGATATCTGGCATGATGTGATTGTGTATGAGTCTGTACCAGTGTGTGTTCCTTTTACTTGCTATACCTATTCACTGGTGTTGTCTTCATGTAGGATATCTGGCATGATGTGAATGTGTATGAGTCTGTACCGGTGTGTGCTCCTTTTACTTCCTATGCCTATTCACTGGTGTTGTCTTCATGTAGGATATCTGTTATGATGTGAATGTGTATGAGTCTGTACCGGTGTGTGTTCCTTTTACTTCCTATGCCTACTCACTGGTGTTGTCTTCATGTAGGATATCTGGCATGATGTGAATGTGCATGAGTCTGTATCGGTGTGTGTTCCTTTTACTTGCTATGCATATTCACTGGTGTTGTCTTCATGTAGGATATCTGGCATGATGTGAATGTGTATGAGTCTGTACCAGTGTGCGTTCCTTTTACTTGCTATGCATGTTCACTGGTGTTGTCTTCATGTAGGATATCTGGCATGATGTGAATGTGTATGAGTCTGTACCGGTGTGTGTTCCTTTTACTTCCTATGCCTACTCACTGGTGTTGTCTTCATGTAGGATATCTGGCATGATGTGAATGTGTATGAGTTTGTACCAGTGTGTGTTCCTTTTACTTGCTATGCATATTCACTGGTGTTGTCTTCATGTAGGATATCTGGCATGATGTGAATGTGTATGAGTCTGTACCAGGGTGTGTTCCTTTTACTTGCTATGCATGTTTACTGGTTTGACTTCATGTAGGATACCTGGCATGATGTGAATGTGCATAAGTCTGTACCGGTGTGTGTTCCTTTTACTTGCTATGCCTATTCACTGGTGTTGTCTTCATGTAGGATATCTGGCATGATGTGAATGTGTATGAGTTTGTACCAGTGTGTGTTATTTTACTTGCTATGCATATTCACTGGTTTTGTCTTCATGTAGGATATCTGGCATGATGGGAATGTGTATGAGTCTGTATCAGTGTGTGTTCCTTTTGCTTGCTATGCCTATTCACTGGTGTTGTCTTCATGTAGGATATGTGGCATGATGTGAATGTGTATGAGTCTGTACCAGGGTGTGTTCCTTTTACTTGCTATGCATGTTCACTGGTTTGTCTTCATGCAGGATATCTGGCATGATGTGAATGTGCAAGAGTCTGTACTGGTGTCTATTCCTTTTATTTGATATGCGTATTCACTGGTGTTGTCTTCATGTAGGATATCTGGCATGATGTGAATGTGTATGAGTCTGTAACAGTGTGTGTTCATTTTACTTGCTATGCCTAATCACTGGTGTTGTCTTCATGTAGGATACCTGGCATGATGTGAATGTGTATTAGTCTGTACCGGTGTCAATTCCTTTTGCTTGCTATGCCTATTCACTGGTGTTGTCTTCATGTAGGATATCTGGCATGATGTGAATGTTCATGAGTCTGTACCGGTGTGTGTTCCTTTTGTTTGCTAAGCCTATTCACTGGTTGTGTCTTTATATAGGATATCTGGCATGATGTGAATGTGTATGAGTCTGTACCGGTGTGTGCTCCTTTTACTTCCTATGCCTATTCACTGGTGTTGTCTTCATGTAGGATACCTGCCATGATGTGAATGTGTATGAGTCTGTAACGGTGTGTGCTCCTTTTACTTCCTATGCCTAATCACTGGTGTTGTCTTCATGTAGGATATCTGGCATGATGTGAATGTGTATGAGTTTGTACCGGTGTGTGTTCCTTTTACTTACTATGCATATTCACTGGTTTTGTCTTCATGTAGGATATCTGGCACGATGGGAATGTTTATGAGTCTGTACCAGTGTGTGTTCCTTTTACTTGCTATGCATGTTCACTGGTGTTGTCTTCATGTAGGATATCTGGCGTGATGTGAATGTGCATGAGTCTGTACTGGTGTCTATTCCTTTTACTTGATATGCGTATTCACTGGTGTTGTCTTCATGTAGGATACCTGGCATGATGTGAATGTGTATTAGTCTGTATCGGTGTGTGTTCCTTTTGCTTGCTATGCCTATTCACTGGTGTTGTCTTCATGTAGGATATCTGGCATGATGTGAATGTGTATGAGTCTGTACCAGGGTGTGTTCCTTTTACTTGCTATGCATGTTCACTGATTTGTCTTCATGCAGGATATCTGGCATGATGTGAATGTGCATTAGTCTGTACTGGTGTCTATTCCCTTTACTTGCTATGCCTATTCACTGGTGTTGTCTTCATGTAGGATATCTGGCATGATGTGAATTTGCATGAGTCTGTACTGTTGTCTATTCCTTTTACTTGCTATGCATATTCACTGGTGTTGTCTTCATGTAGGATATCTGGCATGATGTGAATGTGTATGAGTCTGTATTGGTGTCTGTTCCTTTTACTTGCTATGCATATTCACTGGTGTTGTCTTCATGTAGGATACCTGGCATGATGGGAATGTGTATGAGTCTGTACCGGTGTGTGCTCCTTTTACTTCCTATGCCTATTCACTGGTGTTGTCTTCATGTAGGATATCTGGCATGATGTGAATGTGTATGAGTCTGTACCAGTGTGTGTTCCTTTTACCTGATATGCCTATTCACTGGTGTTGTCTTCATGTAGGATATCTGGCATGATGGGAATGTGTATGAGTCTGTACCGGTGTGTTCTCCTTTTACTTCCTATGTCTATTCACTGGTATTGTCTTCATGTAGGATATTGGGCATGATGGGAATTTGTATGAGTCTGTACCAGGGTGCGTTCCTTTTACTTGCTATGCATGTTCACTGGTGTTGTCTTCATGTAGGATATCTGGCATGATGTGAATGTGTATGAGTCTGTACCAGTGTGTGTTCCTTTTACCTGATATGCCTATTCACTGGTGTCTTCATGTAGGATATCTGGCACGATGGGAATGTTTATGAGTCTGTACCAGTGTGCATTCCTTTTACTTGCTATGCTTATTCACTGGTTGTGTCTTCATGTAGGATATCTGGCATGATGCAAATGTGCATGAATCTGCACTGGTGTGTGTTCCTTTTACTTGCTATGCCTATTCACTGGTGTTGTCTTCATGCAGCATATCTGGCATGATGTGAATGTGCATGAGTCTGTACCGGTGTGTGTTCCTTTTAGTTGTTATGCCTATTCACTGGTTGTGTCTTCATGTAGGATATCTGACATGATGTGAATGTCCATGTATCTGCACCGGTGTGTGTTCCTTTTACTTGCTATGCCTATTCACTGGTGTTGTCTTCATGCAGCATATCTGGCATGATGTGAATGTGCATAAGTCTGTACCGGTGTGTGTTCCTTTTACTTCCTATGCCTACTCACTGGTGTTGTCTTCATGTAGGATATCTGGCATGATGTGAATGTGTATGAGTCTGTACTGGTGTCTATTCCTTTTACTTGCTGTGCATATTCACTGGTGTTGTCTTCATTTACGGTATCTGGCATGATGTGAATGTGCATGAGTCTGCATCTGTGTGTGTTCCTTTTACTTGCTATGCATATTCACTGGTGTTGTCTTCATGTAGGATATCTGGCATGATGTGAATGTGTATGAGTCTGTACCAGTGTGTGTTCCTTTTACCTGATATGCCTATTCACTGGTGTTGTCTTCATGTAGGATATCAGGCATGATGGGAATTTGTATGAGTCTGTACCAGTGTGCGTTCCTTTTACTTGCTATGCATGTTCACTGGTTGTGTCTTCATGTAGGATATCTGGCATGATGCGAATGTGCATGAATCTGCACCGGTGTGTGTTCCTTTTACTTGCTATGCCTATTCACTGGTGTTGTCTTCATGCAGCATATCTGGCATGATGTGAATGTGCATGAGTCTGTATCGGTGTGTGTTCCTTTCACTTGCTATGCCTATTCACTGGTGTTGTCTTCATGTAGGATATCTGGCATGATGTGAATGTGCATGAGTCTGTACTGGTGTGTGTTCCTTTTACTTGCTATGCATGTTCACTGGTGTTGTTTTCATGTAGGATATCTTGCATGTTGTGAATGTGCATGAGTCTGCTTTGGTGTCTGTTCCTTTTACTTGCTATGCGTATTCACTGGTGTTGTCTTCATGTAGGATATCTGGCATGATATGAATGTGCATGAGTCTGTACTGGTTCATAGGTTCATAGGTTCATACTAGGCTATCTGCCCTAGGGCATTTATAAGCCTAGCCAGAGTGTGTTTGGCTTTCGCCACCCATTTTAAATGAATTTTGCTATTCCCTTTTTCGAGGTTAGTATACTGTACCTCTGTCTAACAGTGACACAGAAGTGATACCCGGGGTAAACCTACTATCTCCCATCCACTTATCAAGATTCCTGTTGAAGAGAGTCAATGAGGGACTCTGCCTAACCTGGACTGGGATTTTATTCCAGAGTGAAGGGAGCCTCTGGGTTATGAATCTGTCCCTCCAGCATGTCCTATTTATTTCAGTGCTGAGGTTCAAGTCTCTCGAGCACGTAGCTCGATGGGATTTGGATTTTCTGAGGTGCAGCATGTCCATTAATTCCAGGTTGGACATGGCTTTATAAGTCAGGCACAGATCGCCTCTGAGCAGGCGGTATGCCACTGAGTAGAGCTGGAGTTTCTTTAACCGGGCTGCATATGGCATCTGTTTGAGCCCTTTGATCCTCTTGGTGAGGTACCTTTGGGGTCTTTCCAGTTGCTGCAGGTGTCTGGTAAGCTACATCCCAAAAGGGGCATTGTACTCAGTTATGGGCCTGATGAGGGATGAGTAAAGAGGCACGATGACCTCCCCTGATCTAGATGTGAATCCCTTCATGATTAGGTGGGCTATATAAAATGTTTTTCTAACCACTTTGGCCACGTGGTTGTCAAATGAGAGATTGCTATCAACTTGGGTCCCCAGGTCCCTAATTACTTCTTCCATACTTAATGGATTACCACCTATGTGGTAATTTGTGGGCACTTTGTTTTTGCCAAAGGGGATGACTATATACTTTTTGGCGTTTAGCTTGAGGCCATCACTCTGGCACCAGTTGTCTGTTTCTATGAGGCCCTTTTGTAGGATGCTTGTGTCGGCTGGAGAGTCTATTATGGCGCCCAGTTTGCAGTCATCTGCGAACTTGGTCAGCCACAGTCCTTCCATGTTAGCCTGTACCTCTGAGAAATATATACCGAACAGGAGAGGTCCCAGGACTGAGCCTTGTGCGACGCCACTTGTAACTGGTTTGGAGTCTGACATGGCTCCAGCAATTCTAACCATGTGGGTTCTGTCCTTGAGCCAGTTTGCAATCCATCTTGTGACATAGGGGTTTATATTTAAGCTGGTGAGCTTATCTATAATGCCCAAGTGGGGTATTGTATTGAAGACTTTTGCAAGGTCCAGGTAGGCTGTGTGGACCACCTTCCCCTCGTCAATGGTCTTGGTGACTGTTTCAAAGAAATTGACCAGGTTTAAGAGGCAGGATCTGCCCTTAACAAAGCCGAACTGGGTAGGATCCAGTGTCTGTAGGTCCCCAATATCTTTATTTATGAGGTCCATGATGATCCTTTTCATAGCTTTGCAGACCAAGCTTGTCAAGCTTATGGGGTGACAGTTTCCAGGATCCGTTGAGGCACCACCTTTGTGGAGAGGGACCACTGTTGCTGTACGCCACTCTTTGGGTACATATCCTGTAGTAAGGCTGAGACTGAACAGTAGTTTTATGTTTGGGTTTAGTTCTTCTTGGAGTTCATGTAGGACGCAGCCCGGGACACCGTCTGGTCCCATTGATGCTATGTTTTTTGCTTTGGAGAGGGCAGCTCTTACCTGAGCATCTGAGATGTCAGGGGGGCAGCACTCTGCTGGGATAGATATTTGCCCTTTTGGTGGGGAAGGGGGGGAGACGTTTGTGCTGAACCTGTCAGCTAGGCTGTTGGCAATGTCTGTGGGTTCGGTGTATTTTTTGTCATTTTGGACAAATTCTGAGCATATCTGGGAATTCCCACCCAGGTTCCTAACATAACTAAAGAAAGCCTTGTGATTATCCTTAGTGTCCTGTGCAATTTTTCTCTCGAAGCTGGCCTTAGACGATTTTATGAGTGCCCGTAGTTTTTTGCTAATACTGATCAGAGATGCCTTCCCTTTTTGGGATTTTGCTCTATCATGTAGTAGCTTCCTCCTTCTGTTGTATAGTTTGTTTATGGCTGGGGTCCACCAGACAGGACGCCTAACTTTGGAGGATTGGGTCTTGGTTTTATTTGGGAATGCATGATCCATGCATTCCCGAAGGTGTCCATAGAATGCGTTTATAAAGGATTCTGCGGTCTGGGCTGTATTTTCCACAGGCCCAGGGGCTTTGAAGGATTCCACCTCGGTTTTGAGGAGTGTGAAATTTGCTTTAGAGAAGTTTTTCACTGTGGTTTTCTGGGCAGGGGCTGGGGACGGGATGTGAATAACTAGTGAGATTAGTTTATGGTCTAATCTTACCAGTGAGGGATACACTTCTGGTCTGAAGCATAGAGTCCCCATGTTGGTGATGATCAGGTCCAGTATGTTTTCCCCTCTTGTGGGAGTGGCAACAAGTTGTTCCATAGCATTTGAGTTTATAAATTCTAGGAACCTTTGGGCTAGGGTGTTGGAGCTACAGTAATGCTCCCATCTATGTTAGGATAGTTGAAGTTGCCCAGTATAATGGTGTTTGGAGAGACCTTCATATTTTCCAGTGTTCTCGGGAAGGCTGAGTGGGGTTCCTGGGTTTGGGAGGGTGGTCTGTAGCAGGCTATAAACTGAAAGGCAGTTTTACCCACTGTTAGTTGCACATGGATAGTCTTTGATGCTTCGTGATGTGCCACCAACCTGGAGGTGTGGGTATCTTTGACGAATATTGATACTCCCTCCTTTGTGGTTCGGTCCAAGTTTTGGGGCCAAAAAACATGGTATGAGGTATAACCTGGTAGTGCTGGGGTGCTCTCGGGAGCCTTGAACCAGGTTTCTGTTACTGCACAGATATCGATGTTCTCCATGCTAAGGAGAGTTTCGAGTGTGTGCATCTTGAGGTTTAGACTTCTGGCATTGAGTAGCATTACTCTTAGTTTCTTATCCCTTGTGATACCTATGGAGGTGGGTTTGTCTTTTGAGCCTTAACCAAAAAAGCACTATGGGGGTGGCAAGAGCCTTTGCCAATATCCGAAAGCCCAGGGGTGACAGGTGCAAGCCGTCCCTATCGAAGCATCGTGGCTTGTCAAGCATGTCATCCCAGGCAGACAGGCATTGGATCCCCTTTGAATGACACCAATACTTATGCCAATTGTTGAAATTGATCATCTTGTCTTCATATTGTGGCATCATTCTTGTTGAGGGTAAGATGCTACTCAAGGTCAGGGTCATACCGGCCAGGGCTACATGCTCAGAGAGCTCCTCTATGTCTCTTTTCATGTAGTCCAGGGAGGTACGTCTCAGGTCATTCACACCAGCATGGACAATGACTGAGTCATATTTGTACTTGCCTTGGAGTGACATGATGTGAATGTGCATGAGTCTGTACCGGTGTGTGTTCCTTTTACTTGCTATGCCTATTCACTGGTGTTGTCTTCATGTAGGATATCTGGCATGATGTGAATGTGCATGAGTCTGTACCGGTGTGTGTTCCTTTTACTTGCTATGCCTATTCACTGGTTGTGTCTTCATGTAGGATATCTGGCATGATGTGAATGTGCATGAATCTGCACCGGTGTGTGTTCCTTTTACTTGCTATGCCTATTCACTGGTGTTGTCTTCATGCAGCATATCTGGCATGATGTGAATGTGCATAAATCTGTACCGGTGTGTGTTCCTTTTACTTCCTATGCCTACTCAGTGGTGTTGTCTTCATGTAGGATATCTGGCATGATGTGAATTTGCATGAGTCTGTACTGTTGTCTATTCCTTTTACTTGCTATGCATATTCACTAGTGTTGTCTTCATGTAGGATATCTGGCATGATGTGATTGTGCATGAGTGTGTATCGGTGTGTGTTCCTTTTACTTGCTAGGCGTATTCACTGGTGTTGTCTTCATGTAGGATATCTGGCATGATGTGAATGTGTATGAGTCTGTATCGGTGTGTGTTCCTTTTACTTGCTATGCATATTCACTGGTGTTGTCTTCATGTAGGATATCTGGCATTATGTGAATGTGCATGAGTCTGTATCGGTGTGTGTTCCTTTTACTTGCTATGCGTATTCACTGGTGTTGTCTTCATGTAGGATATCTGGCATGATGTGAATGTGTATGAGTTTGTACCAGTGTGTGTTCCTTTTACTTGCTATGCATATTCACTGGTTTTGTCTTCATGTAGGATATCTGGCATGATGGGAATGTTTATGAGTCTGTACCAGGGTGTGTTCCTTTTACTTGCTATGCATGTTCACTGGTGTTGTCTTCATTTAGGATATCTGGCATGATGTGAATCTGCATGAGTCTGTATCTGTGTGTGTTCCTTTTACTTGCTATGTGTATTCACTGGTGTTGTCTTCATGTAGGATATGTGGCATGATGTGAATATTCATGAGTCTGTACCGGTGTGTGTGTGTTTATTTTACTTCCTTTGCCTACTCACTGGTGTTGTCTTCATGTAGGATATCTGACATGATGGAAATGTGTATGAGTCTCTACCAGTGTGTGTTCCTTTAACTTGCTATGCCTATTCACTGGTGTTGTCTTCATGTAGGATATCTGGCATGATGGGAATGTGTAGGAGTCTCTACCGGTGTGTATTCCTTTAACTTGCTATGCCTATTCACTGGTGTGACTTCATGTAGGGTATCTGGGATGATGGGAATGTGTATGAGTCTGTACCAGTGTGCGTTCCGTTTACTTGCTATGCATGTTCACTGGTGTTGTCTTAATGTAGGATATTTGGCAAGATGTCAGTGTGCATGAGTCTGTACTGGTGTGTGTTCCTTTTATTTGCTATGCCTATTCACTGGTGTGGTCTTCATGTAAGATATCTGGCATGATGTGAACATGCATAAGTCTGTACCGGTGTGTGTTCATTTTACGTCCAATGCCTACTCACTGGTGTTGTCTTCATGTAGGATATCTGGCATGATGGGAATGTTTATGAGTCTGTACCAGGGTGTGTTCCTTTTACTTGCTATGCATGTTCACTGGTGTGATCTTCATGTAGG
>NC_056748.1:994917687-994993869 GCF_019279795.1 Protopterus annectens | reverse complement strand
ATATGAGATATCTGGCATGATGTGAATGTGCATGAGTCTGTACCAGTGTGTGTTCCTTTTACTTGCTATGCCTATTCACTGGTGTTGTCTTCATGTAGGATATCTGGCATGATGTGAATGTGCATGAGTCTGTACCGGTGTGTGTTCCTTTTACTTGCTATGCCTATTCACTGGTGTTGTCTTCATGTAGGATATCTGGCATGATCTGAATGCGCATGAGTCTGTACTGGTGTCTGTTCCTTTTACTTGCTATGCCTATTCACTGGTGTTGTCTTCATGTAGGATATCTGGCATGATGTGAATGTGCATGAGTCTGTACCGGTGTGTGTTCCTTTTACTTGCTATGCCTATTCACTGGTGTTGTCTTCATGTAGGATATCTGGCATGATGTGAATGTGCATGAGTCTGTACCAGTGTGTGTTCCTTTTACTTGCTATGCCTATTCACTGGTGTTGTCTTCATGTAGGATATCTGGCATGATGTGAATGTGCATGAGTCTGTACCAGTGTGTGTTCCTTTTACTTGCTATGCCTATTCACTGGTGTTGTCTTCATGTAGGATATCTGGCATGATGTGAATGTGCATGAGTCTGTACCAGTGTGTGTTCCTTTTACTTGCTATGCATATTCACTGGTGTTGTCTTCATGTAGGATATCTGGCATGATGTGAATGTGCATGAGTCTGCACCGGTGTGTGTTCCTTTTACTTGCTATGCCTATTCACTGGTGTTGTCTTCATGTAGGATATCTGGCATGATGTGAATGTGCATGAGTCTGTACCAGTGTGTGTTCCTTTTACTTGCTATGCCTATTCACTGGTGTTGTCTTCATGTAGGATATCTGGCATGATGTGAATGTGCATGAGTCTGTACTGGTGTGTGTTCCTTTTACTTGCTATGCCTATTCACTGGTGTTGTCTTCATGTAGGATATCTGGCATGATGTGAATGTGCATGAGTCTGTACCGGTGTGTGTTCCTTTTACTTGCTATGCCTATTCACTGGTGTTGTCTTCATGTAGGATATCTGGCATGATGTGAATGTGCACAAGTCTGTACCAGTGTGTGTTCCTTCTACTTCCTATGCCTATTCACTGGTGTTGTCTTCATGTAGGATATCTGGCATGATGTGAATGTGCATGAGTCTGTACCGGTGTGTGTTCCTTCTACTTCCTATGCCTATTCACTGGTGTTGTCTTCATGTAGGATATCTGGCTTGATGTGAATGTGCATGTGCTTGTACCTGTGTGTGTTCCTTTTACTTCCTCTGGCAATTCACTGGTGTCTTCATGTAGGATATCTGACATGATGTGAATGTGTATGAGTCTGTACCAGTGTGTGTGTTCCTTTTACTTGCTATGCCTATTCACTGGTTTTGTCTTCATGCAGCATATCTGGCATGATGTGAATGTGCATGAGTCTGTACCGGTGTGTGTTCCTTTTACTTGCTATGCCTATTCACTGGTGTTGTCTTCATGTAGGATATCTGGCATGATGTGAATGTGCATGAGTCTGTACCAGTGTGTGTTCCTTTTACTTGCTATGCCTATTCACTGGTGTTGTCTTCATGTAGGATATCTGGCATGATGTGAATGTGCATGAGTCTGTACCGGTGTGTGTTCCTTTTACTTGCTATGCCTATTCACTGGTGTTGTCTTCATGTAGGATATCTGGCATGATGTGAATGTGCATGAGTCTGTACCGGTGTGTGTTCCTTTTACTTGCTATGCCTATTCACTGGTGTTGTCTTCATGTAGGATATCTGGCATGATGTGAATGTGTATGAGTCTGTACCAGTGTGTGTTCCTTTTACTTGCTATGCCTATTCACTGGTGTTGTCTTCATGTAGGATATCTGGCATGATGTGAATGTGCATGAGTCTGTACCAGTGTGTGTTCCTTTTACTTGCTATGCCTATTCACTGGTGTTGTCTTCATGTAGGATATCTGGCATGATGTGAATGTGCATGAGTCTGTACCGGTGTGTGTTCCTTTTACTTGCTATGCCTATTCACTGGTGTTGTCTTCATGTAGGATATCTGGCATGATGTGAATGTGCATGAGTCTGTACCAGTGTGTGTTCCTTTTACTTGCTATGCCTATTCACTGGTGTTGTCTTCATGTAGGATATCTGGCATGATGTGAATGTGCATGAGTCTGTACCAGTGTGTGTTCCTTTTACTTGCTATGCCTATTCACTGGTGTTGTCTTCATGTAGGATATCTGGCATGATGTGAATGTGCATGAGTCTGTACTGGTGTGTGTTCCTTTTACTTGCTATGCCTATTCACTGGTGTTGTCTTCATGTAGGATATCTGGCATGATCTGAATGTGCATGAGTCTGTACTGGTGTCTGTTCCTTTTACTTGCTATGCCTATTCACTGGTGTTGTCTTCATGTAGGATATCTGGCATGATGTGAATGTGCATGAGTCTGTACCGGTGTGTGTTCCTTTTACTTGCTATGCCTATTCACTGGTGTTGTCTTCATGTAGGATATCTGGCATGATGTGAATGTGCATGAGTCTGTACCGGTGTGTGTTCCTTTTACTTGCTATGCCTATTCACTGGTGTTGTCTTCATGTAGGATATCTGGCATGATGTGAATGTGCATGAGTCTGTACTGGTGTGTGTTCCTTTTACTTGCTATGCCTATTCACTGGTGTTGTCTTCATGTAGGATATCTGGCATGATGTGAATGTGTATGAGTCTGTACCAGTGTGTGTTCCTTTTACTTGCTATGCATATTCACTGGTGTTGTCTTCATGTAGGATATCTGGCATGATGTGAATGTGCATGAGTCTGTACCGGTGTGTGTTCCTTTTACTTGCTATGCCTATTCACTGGTGTTGTCTTCATGTAGGATATCTGGCATGATGTGAATGTGCATGAGTCTGTATCTGTGTGTGTTCCTTTTACTTGCTATGCGTATTCACTGGTGTTGTCTTCATGTAGGATATCTGGCATGATGTGAATGTGCATGAGTCTGTACCAGTGTGTGTTCCTTTTACTTGCTATGCCTATTCACTGGTGTTGTCTTCATGTAGGATATCTGGCATGATGTGAATGTGTATGAGTCTGTACCAGTGTGTGTTCCTTTTACTTGCTATGCCTATTCACTGGTGTTGTCTTCATGTAGGATATCTGGCATGATGTGAATGTGCATGAGTCTGTACCGGTGTGTGTTCCTTTTACTTGCTATGCCTATTCACTGGTGTTGTCTTCATGTAGGATATCTGGCATGATCTGAATGTGCATGAGTCTGTACTGGTGTGTGTTCCTTTTACTTGCTATGCCTATTCACTGGTGTTGTCTTCATGTAGGATATCTGGCATGATGTGAATGTGCATGAGTCTGTACCAGTGTGTGTTCCTTTTACTTGCTATGCCTATTCACTGGTGTTGTCTTCATGTAGGATATCTGGCATGATGTGAATGTGCATGAGTCTGTACTGGTGTGTGTTCCTTTTACTTGCTATGCCTATTCACTGGTGTTGTCTTCATGTAGGATATCTGGCATGATGTGAATGTGCATGAGTCTGTACCAGTGTGTGTTCCTTTTACTTGCTATGCCTATTCACTGGTGTTGTCTTCATGTAGGATATCTGGCATGATGTGAATGTGTATGAGTCTGTACCAGTGTGTGTTCCTTTTACTTGCTATGCCTATTCACTGGTGTTGTCTTCATGTAGGATATCTGGCATGATGTGAATGTGCATGAGTCTGTACCAGTGTGTGTTCCTTTTACTTGCTATGCCTATTCACTGGTGTTGTCTTCATGTAGGATATCTGGCATGATGTGAATGTGCATGAGTCTGTACCGGTGTGTGTTCCTTTTACTTGCTATGCCTATTCACTGGTGTTGTCTTCATGTAGGATATCTGGCATGATGTGAATGTGCATGAGTCTGTACCGGTGTGTGTTCCTTTTACTTGCTATGCCTATTCACTGGTGTTGTCTTCATGTAGGATATCTGGCATGATGTGAATGTGCATGAGTCTGTACCAGTGTGTGTTCCTTTTACTTGCTATGCCTATTCACTGGTGTTGTCTTCATGTAGGATATCTGGCATGATGTGAATGTGCATGAGTCTGTACCAGTGTGTGTTCCTTTTACTTGCTATGCCTATTCACTGGTGTTGTCTTCATGTAGGATATCTGGCATGATGTGAATGTGCATGAGTCTGTACTGGTGTGTGTTCCTTTTACTTGCTATGCCTATTCACTGGTGTTGTCTTCATGTAGGATATCTGGCATGATGTGAATGTGCATGAGTCTGTACCAGTGTGTGTTCCTTTTACTTGCTATGCCTATTCACTGGTGTTGTCTTCATGTAGGATATCTGGCATGATGTGAATGTGCATGAGTCTGTACCGGTGTGTGTTCCTTTTACTTGCTATGCCTATTCACTGGTGTTGTCTTCATGTAGGATATCTGGCATGATGTGAATGTGCATGAGTCTGTACCAGTGTGTGTTCCTTTTACTTGCTATGCCTATTCACTGGTGTTGTCTTCATGTAGGATATCTGGCATGATGTGAATGTGCATGAGTCTGTACCGGTGTGTGTTCCTTTTACTTGCTATGCCTATTCACTGGTGTTGTCTTCATGTAGGATATCTGGCATGATGTGAATGTGCATGAGTCTGTACCAGTGTGTGTTCCTTTTACTTGCTATGCCTATTCACTGGTGTTGTCTTCATGTAGGATATCTGGCATGATGTGAATGTGTATGAGTCTGTACCAGTGTGTGTTCCTTTTACTTGCTATGCCTATTCACTGGTGTTGTCTTCATGTAGGATATCTGGCATGATGTGAATGTGCATGAGTCTGTACCGGTGTGTGTTCCTTTTACTTGCTATGCCTATTCACTGGTGTTGTCTTCATGTAGGATATCTGGCATGATGTGAATGTGCATGAGTCTGTACCGGTGTGTTCCTTTTGCTTGCTATTCTGATTCACTGGTGTTGTCTTCATGTAGGATATCTGACATGATGTGAATGTGCATGAGTCTGTACCAGTGTGTGTTCCTTTTACTTGCTATGCCTATTCACTGGTGTTGTCTTCATGTAGGATATCTGGCATGATGTGAATGTGCATGAGTCTGTACCGGTGTGTGTTCCTTTTACTTGCTATGTATATTCACTGGTGTTGTCTTCATGTAGGATATCTGGCATGATGTGAATGTGCATGAGTCTGTACCGGTGTGTGTTCCTTTTACTTGCTATGCCTATTCACTGGTGTTGTCTTCATGTAGGATATCTGGCATGATGTGAATGTGCATGAGTCTGTACCAGTGTGTGTTCCTTTTACTTGCTATGCCTATTCACTGGTGTTGTCTTCATGTAGGATATCTGGCATGATGTGAATGTGCATGAGTCTGTACTGGTGTGTGTTCCTTTTACTTGCTATGCCTATTCACTGGTGTTGTCTTCATGTAGGATATCTGGCATGATGTGAATGTGCATGAGTCTGTACCAGTGTGTGTTCCTTTTACTTGCTATGCCTATTCACTGGTGTTGTCTTCATGTAGGATATCTGGCATGATGTGAATGTGCATGAGTCTGTACTGGTGTGTGTTCCTTTTACTTGCTATGCCTATTCACTGGTGTTGTCTTCATGTAGGATATCTGGCATGATGTGAATGTGCATGAGTCTGTACTGGTGTGTGTTCCTTTTACTTGCTATGCCTATTCACTGGTGTTGTCTTCATGTAGGATATCTGGCATGATGTGAATGTGCATGAGTCTGTACCGGTGTGTGTTCCTTTTACTTGCTATGCCTATTCACTGGTGTTGTCTTCATGTAGGATATCTGGCATGATGTGAATGTGCATGAGTCTGTACTGGTGTGTTCCTTTTACTTGCTATGCCTATTCACTGGTGTTGTCTTCATGTAGGATATCTGGCATGATGTGAATGTGCATGAGTCTGTACCGGTGTGTGTTCCTTTTACTTGCTATGCCTATTCACTGGTGTTGTCTTCATGTAGGATATCTGGCATGATGTGAATGTGTATGAGTCTGTACCAGTGTGTGTTCCTTTTACTTGCTATGCATATTCACTGGTGTTGTCTTCATGTAGGATATCTGGCATGATGTGAATGTGCATGAGTCTGTACTGGTGTGTGTTCCTTTTACTTGCTATGCCTATTCACTGGTGTTGTCTTCATGTAGGATATCTGGCATGATGTGAATGTGCATGAGTCTGTACCAGTGTGTGTTCCTTTTACTTGCTATGCCTATTCACTGGTGTTGTCTTCATGTAGGATATCTGGCATGATGTGAATGTGCATGAGTCTGTACTGGTGTGTGTTCCTTTTACTTGCTATGCCTATTCACTGGTGTTGTCTTCATGTAGGATATCTGGCATGATGTGAATGTGCATGAGTCTGTACCAGTGTGTGTTCCTTTTACTTGCTATGCCTATTCACTGGTGTTGTCTTCATGTAGGATATCTGGCATGATGTGAATGTGCATGAGTCTGTACCGGTGTGTGTTCCTTTTACTTGCTATGCCTATTCACTGGTGTTGTCTTCATGTAGGATATCTGGCATGATGTGAATGTGCATGAGTCTGTACTGGTGTGTGTTCCTTTTACTTGCTATGCCTATTCACTGGTGTTGTCTTCATGTAGGATATCTGGCATGATGTGAATGTGCATGCGTCTGTATGAGTCTGTACCAGTGTGTGTTCCTTTTACTTGCTATGCATATTCACTGGTGTTGTCTTCATGTAGGATATCTGGCATGATGTGAATGTGCATGAGTCTGTACCAGTGTGTGTTCCTTTTACTTGCTATGCCTATTCACTGGTGTTGTCTTCATGTAGGATATCTGGCATGATGTGAATGTGCATGAGTCTGTACCAGTGTGTGTTCCTTTTACTTGCTATGCCTATTCACTGGTGTTGTCTTCATGTAGGATATCTGGCATGATGTGAATGTGCATGAGTCTGTACCAGTGTGTGTTCCTTTTACTTGCTATGCATATTCACTGGTGTTGTCTTCATGTAGGATATCTGGCATGATGTGAATGTGCATGAGTCTGTACCGGTGTGTGTTCCTTTTACTTGCTATGCCTATTCACTGGTGTTGTCTTCATGTAGGATATCTGGCATGATGTGAATGTGCATGAGTCTGTACCAGTGTGTGTTCCTTTTACTTGCTATGCCTATTCACTGGTGTTGTCTTCATGTAGGATATCTGGCATGATGTGAATGTGCATGAGTCTGTACCGGTGTGTGTTCCTTTTACTTGCTATGCCTATTCACTGGTGTTGTCTTCATGTAGGATATCTGGCATGATGTGAATGTGCATGAGTCTGTACCAGTGTGTGTTCCTTTTACTTGCTATGCATATTCACTGGTGTTGTCTTCATGTAGGATATCTGGCATGATGTGAATGTGCATGAGTCTGTACCAGTGTGTGTTCCTTTTACTTGCTATGCCTATTCACTGGTGTTGTCTTCATGTAGGATATCTGGCATGATGTGAATGTGCATGAGTCTGTACTGGTGTGTGTTCCTTTTACTTGCTATGCCTATTCACTGGTGTTGTCTTCATGTAGGATATCTGGCATGATGTGAATGTGCATGAGTCTGTACCAGTGTGTGTTCCTTTTACTTGCTATGCGTATTCACTGGTGTTGTCTTCATGTAGGATATCTGGCATGATGTGAATGTGTATGAGTCTGTACCAGTGTGTGTTCCTTTTACTTGCTATGCCTATTCACTGGTGTTGTCTTCATGTAGGATATCTGGCATGATGTGAATGTGCATAAATCTGTACCGGTGTGTGTTCCTTTTACTTCCTATGCCTACTCAGTGGTGTTGTCTTCATGTAGGATATCTGGCATGATGTGAATGTGCATGAGTCTGTACCGGTGTGTGTTCCTTTTACTTGCTATGCATATTCACTGGTGTTGTCTTCATGTAGGATATCTGGCATGATGTGAATGTGCATGAGTCTGCATCTGTGTGTGTTCCTTTTACTTGCTAGGCATATTCACTAGTGTTGTCTTCATGTAGGATATCTGGCATGATGTGATTGTGCATGAGTCTGTATCGGTGTGTGTTCCTTTTACTTGCTATGCCTATTCACTGGTGTTGTCTTCATGTAGGATATCTGGCATGATGTGAATGTGCATGAGTCTGTACCGGTGTGTGTTCCTTTTACTTGCTATGCCTATTCACTGGTGTTGTCTTCATGTAGGATATCTGGCATGATGTGAATGTGTATGAGTCTGTACCAGTGTGTGTTCCTTTTACTTGCTATGCCTATTCACTGGTGTTGTCTTCATGTAGGATATCTGGCATGATGTGAATGTGCATGAGTCTGTACTGGTGTGTGTTCCTTTTACTTGCTATGCCTATTCACTGGTGTTGTCTTCATGTAGGATATCTGGCATGATGTGAATGTGCATGAGTCTGTACCGGTGTGTGTTCCTTTTACTTGCTATGCCTATTCACTGGTGTTGTCTTCATGTAGGATATCTGGCATGATGTGAATGTGCATGAGTCTGTACCAGTGTGTGTTCCTTTTACTTGCTATGCCTATTCACTGGTGTTGTCTTCATGTAGGATATCTGGCATGATGTGAATGTGCATGAGTCTGTACCAGTGTGTGTTCCTTTTACTTGCTATGCCTATTCACTGGTGTTGTCTTCATGTAGGATATCTGGCATGATGTGAATGTGCATGAGTCTGTACTGTGTGTGTTCCTTTTACTTGCTATGCCTATTCACTGGTGTTGTCTTCATGTAGGATATTTGGCATGATGTGAATGTGCATGAGTCTGCACTGGTGAGTGTTCCTTTTACTTGCTATGCCTATTCACTGGTGTTGTCTTCATGTAGGATATCTGGCATGATGTGAATGTGCATGAGTCTGTACCGGTGTGTGTTCCTTTTACTTGCTATGCCTATTCACTGGTGTTGTCTTCATGTAGGATATCTGGCATGATGTGAATGTGCATGAGTCTGTACCAGTGTGTGTTCCTTTTACTTGCTATGCCTATTCACTGGTGTTGTCTTCATGTAGGATATCTGGCATGATGTGAATGTGTATGAGTCTGTACTTGTGTGTTCCTTTTGCTTGCTATGTCTATTCACTGGTGTTGTCTTCATGTAGGATATCTGGCATGATGTGAATGTGCATGAGTCTGTACCAGTGTGTGTTCCTTTTACTTGCTATGCATATTCACTGGTGTTGTCTTCATGTAGGATATCTGGCATGATGTGAATGTGCATGAGTCTGTACCAGTGTGTGTTCCTTTTACTTGCTATGCCTATTCACTGGTGTTGTCTTCATGTAGGATATCTGGCATGATGTGAATGTGCATGAGTCTGTACCGGTGTGTGTTCCTTTTACTTGCTATGCCTATTCACTGGTGTTGTCTTCATGTAGGATATCTGGCATGATGTGAATGTGCATGAGTCTGTACCGGTGTGTGTTCCTTTTACTTGCTATGCCTATTCACTGGTGTTGTCTTCATGTAGGATATCTGGCATGATGTGAATGTGCATGAGTCTGTACCAGTGTGTGTTCCTTTTACTTGCTATGCCTATTCACTGGTGTTGTCTTCATGTAGGATATCTGGCATGATGTGAATGTGCATGAGTCTGTACTGGTGTCTGTTCCTTTTACTTGCTATGCCTATTCACTGGTGTTGTCTTCATGTAGGATATCTGGCATGATGTGAATGTGCATGAGTCTGTACCAGTGTGTGTTCCTTTTACTTGCTATGCCTATTCACTGGTGTTGTCTTCATGTAGGATATCTGGCATGATGTGAATGTGCATGAGTCTGTACCAGTGTGTGTTCCTTTTACTTGCTATGCCTATTCACTGGTGTTGTCTTCATGTAGGATATCTGGCATGATGTGAATGTGCATGAGTCTGTACCGGTGTGTGTTCCTTTTACTTGCTATGCCTATTCACTGGTGTTGTCTTCATGTAGGATATCTGGCATGATGTGAATGTGCATGAGTCTGTACCAGTGTGTGTTCCTTTTACTTGCTATGCCTATTCACTGGTGTTGTCTTCATGTAGGATATCTGGCATGATGTGAATGTGCATGAGTCTGTACCAGTGTGTGTTCCTTTTACTTGCTATGCCTATTCACTGGTGTTGTCTTCATGTAGGATATCTGGCATGATGTGAATGTGCATGAGTGTGTACTGGTGTGTGTTCCTTTTACTTGCTATGCCTATTCACTGGTGTTGTCTTCATGTAGGATATCTGGCATGATGTGAATGTGCATGAGTCTGTACCGGTGTGTTCCTTTTACTTGCTATGCGTATTCACTGGTGTTGTCTTCATGTAGGATATCTGGCATGATGTGAATGTGTATGAGTCTGTACCAGTGTGTGTTCCTTTTACTTGCTATGCATGTTCACTGGTGTTGTCTTCATGTAGGATATCTGGCATGATGTGAATGTGCATGAGTCTGTACCAGTGTGTGTTCCTTTTACTTGCTATGCCTATTCACTGGTGTTGTCTTCATGTAGGATATCTGGCATGATGTGAATGTGCATGAGTCTGTACCAGTGTGTGTTCCTTTTACTTGCTATGCCTATTCACTGGTGTTGTCTTCATGTAGGATATCTGGCATGATGTGAATGTGCATGAGTCTGTACCGGTGTGTGTTCCTTTTACTTGCTATGCCTATTCACTGGTGTTGTCTTCATGTAGGATATCTGGCATGATGTGAATGTGTATGAGTCTGTACTTGTGTGTTCCTTTTGCTTGCTATGTCTATTCACTGGTGTTGTCTTCATGTCGGATATCTAGCATGATGTGAATGTGCATGAGTCTGTACTGGTGTGTGTTCCTTTTACTTGCTATGCCTATTCACTGGTGTTGTCTTCATGTAGGATATCTGGCATGATGTGAATGTGCATGAATCTGTACCGGTGTGTGTTCCTTTTACTTGCTATGCCTATTCACTGGTGTTGTCTTCATGTAGGATATCTGGCATGATGTGAATGTGCATGAGTCTGTACCAGTGTGTGTTCCTTTTACTTGCTATGCCTATTCACTGGTGTTGTCTTCATGTAGGATATCTGGCATGATGTGAATGTGCATGAGTCTGTACCAGTGTGTGTTCCTTTTACTTGCTATGCCTATTCACTGGTGTTGTCTTCATGTAGGATATCTGGCATGATGTGAATGTGCATGAGTCTGTACCAGTGTGTGTTCCTTTTACTTGCTATGCCTATTCACTGGTGTTGTCTTCATGTAGGATATCTGGCATGATGTGAATGTGCATGAGTCTGTACCAGTGTGTGTTCCTTTTACTTGCTATGCCTATTCACTGGTGTTGTCTTCATGTAGGATATCTGGCATGATGTGAATGTGCATGAGTCTGTACTGGTGTGTGTTCCTTTTACTTGCTATGCCTATTCACTGGTGTTGTCTTCATGTAGGATATCTGGCATGATGTGAATGTGCATGAGTCTGTACCAGTGTGTGTTCCTTTTACTTGCTATGCCTATTCACTGGTGTTGTCTTCATGTAGGATATCTGGCATGATGTGAATGTGCATGAGTCTGTACCAGTGTGTGTTCCTTTTACTTGCTATGCCTATTCACTGGTGTTGTCTTCATGTAGGATATCTGGCATGATGTGAATGTGCATGAGTCTGTACCGGTGTGTGTTCCTTTTACTTGCTATGCCTATTCACTGGTGTTGTCTTCATGTAGGATATCTGGCATGATGTGAATGTGTATGAGTCTGTACCAGTGTGTGTTCCTTTTACTTGCTATGCCTATTCACTGGTGTTGTCTTCATGTAGGATATCTGGCATGATGTGAATGTGTATGAGTCTGTACCAGTGTGTGTTCCTTTTACTTGCTATGCCTATTCACTGGTGTTGTCTTCATGTAGGATATCTGGCATGATGTGAATGTGCATGAGTCTGTACTGGTGTGTGTTCCTTTTACTTGCTATGCCTATTCACTGGTGTTGTCTTCATGTAGGATATCTGGCATGATGTGAATGTGCATGAGTCTGTACCAGTGTGTGTTCCTTTTACT
Organism: Protopterus annectens; assembly: GCF_019279795.1. Classification (NCBI taxonomy): domain Eukaryota; kingdom Metazoa; phylum Chordata; order Ceratodontiformes; family Protopteridae; genus Protopterus; species Protopterus annectens. Next base: position 994,981,848 of record NC_056748.1, on the reverse strand, counting down.
TGCTATGCCTATTCACTGGTGTTGTCTTCATGTAGGATATCTGGCATGATGTGAATGTGCATGAGTCTGTACCAGTGTGTGTTCCTTTTACTTGCTATGCCTATTCACTGGTGTTGTCTTCATGTAGGATATCTGGCATGATGTGAATGTGTATGAGTCTGTACTTGTGTGTTCCTTTTGCTTGCTATGCCTATTCACTGGTGTTGTCTTCATGTAGGATATCTGGCATGATGTGAATGTGCATGAGTCTGTACTGGTGTGTGTTCCTTTTACTTGCTATGCCTATTCACTGGTGTTGTCTTCATGTAGGATATCTGGCATGATGTGAATGTGTATGAGTCTGTACCAGTGTGTGTTCCTTTTACTTGCTATGCCTATTCACTGGTGTTGTCTTCATGTAGGATATCTGGCATGATGTGAATGTGCATGAGTCTGCATCTGTGTGTGTTCCTTTTACTTGCTATGCGTATTCACTGGTGTTGTCTTCATGTAGGATATCTGGCATGATGTGAATGTGCATGAGTCTGTACTGGTGTGTGTTCCTTTTACTTGCTATGCATATTCACTGGTGTTGTCTTCATGTAGGATATCTGGCATGATGTGAATGTGCATGAGTCTGTACTGGTGTGTGTTCCTATTCCTTGCTATGCCTATTCTCTGCTGTGACACTCGTTTTCTTCATTGTATCTTATATAACACTGAATGTTGCAAAAGCAAACCTCTGTAACTGCAAAATTCCTCAACCTTCTTAAACATAAAGTTTTTCAGGATGCAGAAATGATAAGCATTATTGCAGTGACAAGACTATTTACTCACGTTTATGTTTTTTTTTTAACTGCAAATGTTATCACTGCACTTTGTATCTAATGTATTAGTCTGTTTATGTTGTTATAGGTTCAGTTTACTCCTAGAAGGTTGTTTTTCACAAATACATTTAAGTGATAAAACTCTGGCTGTTACTGATTCTACACATTTATACCACACCTGCACTCTTCTATATGAAATGCAAGATGTTGTGTGTAAAACATTTTGTATACAATACTGACAATACCTGCCTGGTTTTACAATGCTATTTGCATTTTTTAAAGTGGACTTTTCGTACTTTTTAAAATCTAGCATGGCTGATTCGATTACCAAGGGAAGCTTTTTCTGTTTTAAAGCTCATCTTTCCTGTGATCTCACTGTTTTTTTCTTTCACAGTGCTTCACAAGCCCATAGACTAATTGATTTTTATTTTCATTCAATATTGCTCTTGAGAGGGCTTTCTTCTCAGCTTCTGGAACAAAACTTCTTAAAAGGGAGAAAAACAAAAATCCCCCTTTCTCTCAATGAAGGGAAGGCACAAAGCTTCTCTCAGAGAGGGGGAAAAACATACCCAATGGCATCACTTTGATGTCTCTCCTCCTGCTAACTAAAGGTCAAAATAATAAATGTAGACCCAAATTGAAGCGTTCAAGTGGACAAAGGAGGCAAAACGTTACATTTTGGCAGAGGCAGCCCCTCTGAGCGTGATAAACTCATTTAAAAGTTGGAAGTAAAAGCAAATCAGCATGGGTCCTGAGACAAAGAATGGAGCTTTGAGTAGCTGAGACAGTACAGGCTCCCGCACTTCACTGCCCTTTATTTCATTTAGCAGTCCCTCTCTCTCTTTCTCTATTGCTGTCTCTGCCTCACAGCTGCAAATGCCTCCACACTTTTATTTGGGGGGGGGGGCAAACTTTCCCTGAAATTACAACCTCATCAAGGAGAGAGAGAGAAGGGAAAAGCAGAAAGTTACTTTCCATTGGCAGCAGCAGCATGTCTTGGTAGAGTAAGTCTATGGTCCTGGAAATAAATCAGCAGGGTGACATATTATACAAGTGTGACAGGGCTTCCCTCAACTTGTGTCTTCTTATGCTGTTCTTAAATCAGACTTTGAAATGAGCCACCCCTCTGTACACTTTTCATAAGAGAGGATGAGAATATGTCAGTTTATACTTCTAATTTAGTACAAATTCTTCTCAAACTGAAGGACAAAATTAATGGCATTAGGCATTACATGATATCATCTTAAACGGATAACATGCAACCAGGGGTAAAGGTATAAGAAAGAAGATAGATCATTCTATAACAAAAGACACATATTATTACACATTAAAGAGTATGTTCTTCAGATTCATGTCTACTTAGCCAGCATCACAGACTTTCTACCGCCTGTAGATTTCGGCTGGCTAAGTTAACTCGAGTGAATTTAAGCAGTGGTTACTGTTAATGCTACAAATGTAACAAATATATCTGCCCTTCTGTGGGTCAAATGACTCATTATAGCTTCTCTGTATATGGTTACAATGTTACAATATATGCTGCTTTCTTTCTCTGAGATGTTATTCACATTATGCAACATGGAGCAATGATAGTCAGGTCTTTGGTAGAAAAAAAAAAGAAAAGTTTTGTCTGTGCATGACACATGCAGACAGAGAGAAGAAAGAGGAGAGTCTCAAATTATTTTCAAAGCAGGCCTCTGTTCTAACATTCCTATCACATCAATGTCAACATAAACAGGCTATCTTATTAAATAATATTCAGTATGTAACCATAATGATACATAACGAAAGGCATTGCAATCAATGTAAATATGAAAATGGTGTTAGTATTCCTGTGTTTAATGCAAAGATTGATTTGTGTAAATAGTCATAAAAAAGAACAACTGCATCAGTGCTAGAACCACTGAACATAATGCAGTGATATGTGTAAATAGCATTAATGTAAACATACAATGTATAAATGCTGGTTATAATGTAACTTGAATACAAATGTGTGTTTGCAAAGTAACTTGAAAGATAATCTGTAAATCCTGTTTTGAGAGAAGCAGCTACTGCCTTTTGGCGTGGAATATGTCTGGAAATGGTGTTTAGATGGGTTCACTTCCACAAGTCAGCAACACTGAATAGAAAAATAAAATAAAACAAGCTGTAAAGAATACATTACAACAGTTTAAAGCTTTGTTCATAATAAGCCTGGAATCTAGTCACAACAATCTACATTACCGCCTAACAAAATATCAGCTCATCGCTACTATGTTTTGTGCTGAAAGTATAGGTTTTGCACTTATTTTATATTTTTCAGTATTTTCACACATTGTAAAATTGATGCCAACAATGTGTTTTCTTGGGTATAAATATATGTTAACATTTGCTTTTAACTAATAAAAAGTATCTAGTTGTACTCCAAATACTGGCTCCTTTTTTTTTTTTTTTTGCTAGCAGTGCATATTTACTGAAGAAAAAGTGATTTACTTCAGGCATGACTCATAAACCCAGAACATTACAAAAGTCATAAATGTGGTATTATACATCTCAACTATTAATTGTAAAGACAGAAATAATTAAGGATATTTCAAAGAGTAACTGAAAGTAATTATATGAGAAACACGCCTTTTATAGTGCCAGTCCTTTATCTGATTACCATATAAACATTTTAAGTATGTCAAGTCAGTAAAGATACATGTTTAAATATGCCAGCCCATTAATTCTTCTTAGTTCCCAATACATGAAGTACTTTGAGGTTTTTCTACTTAAACTACATGCAATTTAATGATTTCATAGTTTGGAAAAAAGTTACTATTGCAAATAGTCTTTTATTAAATTTTACCATGTTTTCCACAAATGCCCAATAATAAAATTCAAGAGACAAAACTAAAATATTCTATCTTTTTTCCCCTTTCTCTTTTGAAATGGTGAAGTAAGGCGTGGGACTTGTTATGTTGCAAGTGCAAAGTCAGTTTTCTGAAAGGCTTCTGCTGATGGATAACTCAGAATGCCCCCCTCCCTGATTAATAGTCTGCATCAAAGAAAGGATCAAATAAAATTCAACTCAACCCCCCAGGGGTAACAGAGACCCTTCACAACAGACGAACCCTAGAGGAGCCAAGGAAGGGCACCTTTAGCAACAAATTAGGCGAATAATTCCACACATATTCCCAAACACTGATGTTCCATGGTACTTTGAAGGAGCCGCCAAGGTTCTGGAATGTAACAAAAAGTGCTCGGTTGGGTTCCAAAGGGCTAAATAGCTACAGCATGAAGTGCCAATGTAAAAGAACTCACATTTCATGAATCTCTGACTTGTCCGGGGTCAATGAATTCACTGCATATTATCTTATTAACTGCAAAACTAGCATGAAAAAAATAATGTCACTTGATTGGCTGTGGTAAATCGTATTGCTGTACACTAATTCATGATAACTAAACACATTTTCAGTATATTTGTTTACTTTTGTGAATTTGTTTTAGAAAAGCACTTAGGTAGTTCAGAGAAAAGCTACTGTAATTCATAAGATGACGTGTTTACCTAAAGCCCGAGTGCAATTGTTGCAAGTGATTATGGTTCTAGGAATACTGTTTCAATTTGTCAGTGCCTTATAAAGATTACTTCTGGGAAAAACTAATGCCAAAGATACTAATTCATTTTAATACCATTGGAAAAGCTACTGAAATTTGTTAGATTTTGTTGCTGTTATTTTAAAAGGTACAGTAAGTCAGTTTTTCCTCTGTGCTCTACTTTTCATGTGACCATTCTCTTGCGGACCAAGGTTGTGCTCCTCTCATTATGATCTCCAAATCTAGCAGCAGGTAATCATAGTTTCCTTGGTGAATAATTATGATAGGACTGAGGTAAAGCAATTAATATTACACCAGTCACATTCCCCAAACTTTCAACTATGAAAAGATTTGCCCTGTAAAAAAAAGTCAGTTTTATAAATGAGAAGCCTTTTAGAAACCTCTTTTCAAGGTTTTGCCTGTCTACAGCAGTTCCAGACAGAAAACACATATCATACATGCAAGTGCACACACACACACACACACACACACACACACACATGCACACAGACACAATATACATATATGCATATGCATGTATTCACATGCACATAGAAACACAGACACAAGTATAGATACACATGCACACACACACACACACACACACACACACACACACACACACACACACACATATATATATATATATATATATATATACACACACACACAGATTTACACATGGACACAGACACAATATACACATATGCGTATACATGTATTCACATAGAAACACAGACACATGTATAGATACACATGTATAGATCCACACACATACACGCACATGCACATATATGTGTATATATATATATATATATATATATATATATATATATATATATATACACACACACACACGCACATATATGTGTGTATATATATATATATATATATATATATATATATATATATATATATATATATATATATATACATACACACATACACACATATACACACACACACCAAAAATGGAAGGATAATTTGCTAACAGTTAAAAACCTGTTTGTTTCGCCCTCTGCTTTCGTTATCATACCAAATGGACATACTGCATTTATTTTTATAAGCTGTACCTATCGAAAAGTCTCAGTCTATTCTGCTATGTATTCTATTCCCCTTTGTGGACCCTGTAAGACTATATGTGATGACTCATATTCTTAACCTATTATCTAGGTAGCTGTCTATGTTTTAATGATGTTGAATACTGCTCTATATTTGAAGTTGCCTGTGTGGAGACTTTAACCCCACCCTGGGTTTCCTCAGAAAGTGGGCCACAGGGGTAGTGGGAAAACCAGGTTAATAAATCCTAACAAGCAGGCTATTTCCAACATCAGACCAATCTGAAGAGATGTCCAGCTAAAGGTACATCTGCCTGAGTAGGTAGATGCTGAAGATATAATGACACTTACTAACAGGGATAACAGAATTTGCTACCTGTTTTAGTCAGTATTTTCCCTGTTTAACAACCACAATTTTCTCCTGAAAATAAAGCACAGGGCTAGTGTGACTAACCTGGTCAACAAAAGTAAATAACATTTCTTTTTGCTTTTTCCAAGAAAGTTCTTGAATCCCATAGCTTGCATGAGGCAATACTACCTGTGAAAAGTAAATACGTCTTGGTATCATGTCCAAGCCATCATATATTTTCAGTACGTGACCTTTAATCTTTTGTTATGCTGTCATAGACTTTAATATTCTAAGGTTTCTAAATGAAAGCTCTCCCATGAAACTCCAATAACATGTTTTTCTCATCATGTCCTGATATTCAGTTTATTTAACTATATGTAACTTTGCTAGCTATGATAGAGGTTCAACCTAGGCATAAACAAACAAGAGGATATTTTTATTTACATAAGAGATTGTAATGCATCAGAATCATTGCAACTGTTTCATACTATATTTAATTTAATTTTTTTATCCCAAAATGGAGATTACTGGCCCTGCCATTTTGACACAATTTTGTTTTTATATACATACATATATACACATATACAAACACATACATATATATGGGTCTAGGACTATTCACTGAAAGCAAATTTCACTGAAAATCAAATGACTGTGCACAAATCACTGAAAATTCAATTCACTGAAACACATTTCACTGAAAGTTATATATGGCCTTTTCCCCACTGTAGTTCAACTCTGGAGTTAGAATATATAGTAAGGAGGGGTGTGGAGGCACCCCCCACATTCAGGGGTGTAGCTCCCCATATAGTTTGGATATATATTAAGTTTAGAAAGGAGTAATTTATTGAAATTGCAAGTATCCATGCGTATAGTTCAAAATATTTAAAATAAGTGGGGAGCTATGCCTCCACCCCCCCCCCGCAATGTGGGGGCAGTGCCCCCACACACCCCTTAAAATATATTCTAACTCCAGGATCATACTACAGTGGGGAAAAGGCCATATATAACTTTCAGTGAAATGTGTTTCAATGAATCATGTTTTCAGTGAATTGAGCTTTCAGTGAATTGTGCACAGTCAAATGTGTTTCAGTGAAATGTGCTTTCAGTGAATAGTCCTAGATCCATATATATATATATATATATATATATATATATATATATATATATATATATACACATATATATAAAATGAACAGAAACATGTACAAAGGCTGCCATGACGTTTCTCATAAACGAGATATTGAGTGTGGTGCAAAGAAAATGAGCTCTAAACATATAAAAATACTTTAATTATAATAAATACAAATGTTTGTTTAATTTAACTGTTGAGGCTGCCCACTAAAGTGTGCTAGCCTGTGTAACTGATTTATTACTGTTTCTGCATTTTCTGTGTGTTTCTATCTAAAACAAAAAACAAAAAATAATCCTTGTTTTCCCGCCTCTCCTCGACTAGTTTAGACCAGTTTACAGGCTTTGCTGTATTCTGGGCTGTGGTGTAGTTCCTGTGTTGTCCATTACCTTACTTGGATAGAGGGAAGTTTCTTTGCTCACCAGTGGGAGTGGGAAGCCTTGAGCAGCCTACCTGTCCCTGTAGGAAGTGACCTCAGCACAAGAGCTGTAGTAATTGGTTGTTTTGGACCATTTCTAGCTCTTTTGAAGTTCCCTGTTTAAAATCCGCCTCTGGGCGTTTTTTTTTCTGGCTATACTACTCAGACAAGCTCCTCGTGGTCCTGCAAAGCGACTACTTTCTGGATTTAGGTATCTTTGCTGTTTTTTTACTTGAAATAGCTTCTCTAGCTTACCCTAAACAAGCTTAAACTGTTTTTTTAGCTGTTTGCTGCATTATTTAATATCTGCACTTAAAGTTACATTTTAGTCGAATTTGATCGAAAGTTTGTTTGTTTAACTGTTGAGGCTGCCCACTAAAGTTTGCTAGCCTGTGTAACTGATTTATTACTGTTTCTGCATTTTCTGTGTGTTTCTGTCTAAAAACAAAAAAATAATCCTTGTTTTCCCACCTCCCCTTGATTAGTTTAGACCAGTTTACAGGCTTTGCTGTATTCTGGGCTGTGGTGTAGTTCCTGTGTTGTTCATTACCTTACTTGGATAGAAGGAAGTTTCTTTGCTCACCAGTGGGAGTGGGGAGCCTTGAGCAACCTACCTGTCCCTGTAGGAAGTGACCTCAGCACAAGGGCTGTAGTAATTGGTTGTTTTGGACAATTTCTAGCTCTTTTGAAGTTCCCTGTTTAAAATCCGCCTCTGGGCATTTTTTTCTGGCTATACTACTCAGACAAGCTCCTCGAGGTCCTGCAGAGTGGTCCTAGCTACAGAGAACTCGGAAAAGCAACTACTTTCTGGATTTAAGTATCTTTGCTGTTTTTTTTTACTTGAAATAGCTTCTCTAGCTTACCCTAATCAAGCTTAAACTGTTTTTTAGCTGTTTGCTGCATTATTTAATATCTGCACTTAAAGTTACATTTTAGTCGAATTTGATCGAAAGTTTGTTTGTTTGTTTGTTTAATTTAACTGTTGAGGCTGCCCACTAAAATGTGCTAGCCTGTGTAACTGATTTATTACTGTTTCTGCATTTTCTGTGTGTTTCTATCTAAAAACAAAAAAAAAATAATCCTTGTTTTCCCGCCTCTCCTCGACTAGTTTAGACCAGTTTACAGGCTTTGCTGTATTCTGGGCTGTGGTGTAGTTCCTGTGTTGTCCATTACCTTACTTGGATAGAGGGAAGTTTCTTTGCTCACCAGTGGGAGTGGGGAGCCTTGAGCAGCCTACCTGTCCCTGTAGGAAGTGACCTCAGCACAAGAGCTGTAGTAATTGGTTGTTTTGGACCATTTCTAGCTCTTTTGAAGTTCCCTGTTTAAAATCCGCGTTTGCACGGCTTTGCACGATTGTGCGCATAGTGCAGCGCCAGTTAAACTAGGTTAAACTTCTTCTGGCTCTGCCAAGTCTGCTCTTCAAATTTTCCCTTGAGGAAGCTCTACTCTTAGTATAATCAGACTACTCGCTATATTATGAGCCTAGCACTTGTTCTCAAAACTTCTCTACTAAGTAAGCACTCTCATACTAAGTAAGCACTACATCCACCTACCACCCCTGTGAATATCCACTTCCCTTAAAGGCACAGCACTCCCTTATACTGTTCTACCATGTCGAGTGGTAGATTACTGGTGTCCTCTCCAGTTCAGCTGGTTAATCTGGGTATCTTGAGACAATGCTACAATTGTCTCATGTACACAGACAACCCTCTGCTCCTCCCAACAAACACAAATACATGTGAGAGATGCAACTATATAGCCAAACTGGAGGCTGAACTCTCTCAACTCAGGGCTGGCATGACCAGACAGGAGGAGATGGTAACCACACACAGCAAACCCAGTCCCACATAGACCTACCACAACTGCAAACCAAACACATAAAAACACAAAGACATACTCGGAGGCTCTAATAAAAAACTTACCAAAACAACAGAGGCTCCCAAAGCAGACATCCAAAAATCCACCACCTCAAAACAAAACACATGCAACACATACTTCAATAAATCAGTGTGTCAATCAATCACAGCCCTTAAGGCCAGACAACATGCCTGATACACTAGTAATAGGTGACTCTATAGTCAGACACACTGATGTCCCACTTACCAGGCTGAACAAGGAGAGGGTGACTGTGAGCTGCCTATCGGGAGCTAGGGTCCGCCACATAACACACGTACTTAGGTCACTCCAAAGCAAGTACAAATATGACTCCGTCATTGTCCATGCTGGCGTGAACGACCTGAGAAGTACCTCCCTGGACTACATGAAAAGAGACATAGAGGAGCTCTCTGATTATGTAGCCCAGGCTGGTATGACCCTGACCCTGAGCAGCATCTTGCCCTCACCAAGAATGATGCCACAATACAAAGACAAGATGATCAGCTTTAATAATTGGCTCAAGTACTGGTGTCATTCTAAGGGGATCCAATGTCTGTCTGCCTGGGATGACATGTTGGACAAGCCACGCTGCTTCGCAAGGGACGGCTTGCACCTGTCACTACTGGGCTTCCGGATATTGGCAAAGGCTCTTGCCACCCCCATAGTGCCTTTTTTAGGCAAGGCTCAAAAGACAAACCCACCTCCTTAGAAAACAAAAATGGAAAAAAATAAGGGTAATGCTGCTCAACGCCAGAAGTCTAAATCTGAAGATGCAGGCACTTGATGCACTCCTCAGTATGGAGAACATCGACGTCTGTGCAGTAACTGAAACCTGGTTCAAGGCTCCTGAGAGCACTATAGCGTTACCAGGCTATACCTCATATCATGCTTTTTGGCCCCAAAACCCGGGCCGAACCACAAAGGGAGGGGGAGTGTCCATATTCATCAAGGTCACCCACACCTCCAGGTTAGTAGCAACACATGAAGCATCGGAGACCATACAAGTGCAACTAACCATAGGCAAAACTGCTATACAACTGGTAGCATGTTACAGACCACCCTCCCAATCTCAGGAACCCCACTCAGCCTTCCTGAAGACATTGGAGGATATAAATGTATCACAAAATACCATCATACTGGGAGACTTCAACTACCCTAACATAGATTGGGTACATTATTCTAGCCCAAAGGTTCCTGGAATTCATAAATTCAAATGCACTGGAACAACTAGTCACCTCTCCCACTAGGGGAGATAATATACTAGACCTGATCATCACAAACATGGGGACAAAATGCTCCACACCGGAGGTATACGCCTCACTAGTGAGATCTGACCACAAACTAATCACCCTGGATATACATATCCCACCTCCACTCCCAGCACAAAAGACCACAGTGAAAAACTTCTCAAAAGCAGACTTCACTCTTCTTAAGACTGAGATGGTATCCTTTAAGCCCACTGGGCCAGTGGATACCACATCCCACAATGCTGAATCCTTCACAAATGCTTTCTATGGACATCTCCAAGAATGCATGGATCATACAATCCCAAATAAATCCAAGTCCCTCTCCACCAAAAGCAAGCATCCTGTCTGGTGGACCTCAGCCATTAACAAATTGTATAACAAAAGAGAAGCTACTGCACGACAGAGCAAAATCCCATAAAGGGAAAACATCTCTGATCAACACTAGCAGAAAACTACGTTCTCTCATAAAAACATCCAAGGCCAACTTTGAGAGAAAAATCGCTAAGGACACTAAAGATAACCACAAAGCCTTCTTCAGCTATGTTAGAAACCTGGGTGGAAACCCTCAGATATGCTCAGAGTTAGTTCACAACAACAAAAAATACACTGAACCCACAGATATTGCCAACATTCTGGCTGACAGGTTCAGTGCAAATTTCTCCCCTCCCTCACCCCCAAAAGAAGAAATACTTATCCCAGCTGAATGTAATCTCCCTGTCATCTCAGATGTCCAGGTGAGAGCCGCCCTCAGCAAAGCTAAAAACACAGCATCAATGGGACCTGATGGTATCCTGGGTTGCGTGCTACGTGAACTCCAAGAGGAGCTAAACCCGCACATAAAAATGCTATTTAACCTTAGCCTTACTACAGGATATGTACCTGAACACTGGCGTACAGCAACAGTGGTCCCACTCCACAAAGGGGGTACCTCTACAGACCCTGGGAACTACCGCCCCATAAGCTTAACCAGCCTGGTCTGCAAAGCTATGGAAAGAATCATTATAGAACTCATAAACAGAGACATTGGGGACCTACAGACACTTGACCCCACCCAGTTTGGCTTTGTAAAGGGCAGATCCTGTCTTTTGAACCTGGTTGACTTTTTCAAAACAGTCACTAGAGCCATTGATGAGGGCAAAGCAGTCCATACAGCCTACCTGGACTTGGCTAAGGCCTTCGACACAATACCCCACTCAGGCATCATAGATAAGCTCAACAGCTTAAATGTAAACCCTTATGTCACTAGATGGGTTGCAAACTGGCTAAAGGACAGAACCCATAAAGTTAAAATCGCTGGAGCAATGTCAGACTCAAAGCCAGTCACAAGTGGTGTCCCACAGGGATCTTTCCTGGGACCCCTCTTGTTCGGCATTTATTTCTCGGATGTTAAAGCAAACATGGGAGGGTTGTGGCTGACAAAGTTCGCAGATGACTGCAAACTAGGTGCCATAGTCGATACACCAGCGGACACATACATCCTACAAAAAGGCCTCACAGAAACAGACAACTGGTGCCGGAGTCATGGCCTTAAACTAAATGCCAAAAAATGTATAGTCATCCCCTTTGGGAAAAACAAAGTACCCACAAATTATTACATAGACAGCAACCCACTGAGTACAGAAAAAGTAATCAGAGACCTAGGGACCCAAGTCGATAGCGACCTCTCATTTGACACCCACATTGCCAAAGTGGTTAGAAAGACATTCTACCTTGCACACCTTATCATGAAGGGATTCACATCCAGATCCATGGATGTCTTTGTACCCCTATACTCCTCCCTCATCAGACCCATGATTGAGTACAATGCCCCATTTGGTATGTACCTCACCCGGCATTTGCAACAGCTGGAGAGACCACAAAAGTACCTCACCAAGAGGATCAAGGGTCTCCAACATATGTCTTATTCTGCCAGACTAAAGAAACTCCAGCTGTATTCAGTAGCATACCACCTGCTCAGAGGTGATCTCTGCCTGATGTACAAGGCCATGTCCAATCAGGAACTGATGGACATGCTCCACCTCAAAAAATCCAAATCCATCAGAACCACAAGAGCTAAAGACTTAAACCTCAGCACAAGTATGAATAGGACATGCTGGAGGGATAGATTCATAACCTAGAGGCTTCCCATGCTCTGGAACAAGATCCCAGTTCATGTTAGGCAGAGCCCCTCACTAACTCTCTTCAAGAGAAATCTTGATGAGTGGATGGGAGATCGTAAGTTTACCCCAGGGGTCACATCTGTGTCACTACTAGACAGGGGCACAGTAAACTAATTCTATTATATAAGGGGACCTTCACTGTGTCACTACTAGACAGAGGCACAGTATTCTAAATCTATTCTGTGCATTTTTGTACCATTTCTTGGGGTGGCAAAAGCCACATCACTATGGCTAGGCTTACAATTGCCCCAGGGCAGATAGCCTAGTACTAAATTATGAAACTATGAAACTATAAGTGCTTTCAGATGAATACTATTCCCTTCATTAGATCTATTACACTCAAAAGCATCAAAAGTTAAAAAAGAAGTATAAACCAATCAGGAACAATGAATCTAACACACCACTTTTGCAAATGCAACTTTCCCATTTATAAACAATAATCATGTGATCATAATAGCCCAATCAGAAGGTCTATAGAAGCACAAGTCAGACGTATGTTATCACTGCACAATCCCATAGAAAGGGATTCCTCATTCATAAGAATAACATCAGGTGTTGGAAGCTGACCAATAAAATATTGTATTGGTGCTTGTAGTAAGAATCTTTGTGTTCAACATCTTTGTATCATGTATAGTAAGGGTTAAAATGTGAAATTACATTGCGTGCAAAGAAGCAAGTTAAAATAAGCTGTTTTTCTTGTAAAGAATTTGCTGACTAAAGAGGAATGCACAGATGTTACCTTGGTCCAGGCACAAGCTTATCTTGTGACTGACCTCTGACCATCCAAGGCTCCAGTATGTGAATTTATAGCCTTGACTGAAATTCCTTGTCTAGTAACCAGCTACTGTGTATGTGCAGAGAAGGGTATAAAAACCCATGTGAAGTGTACAGAAATTAGACTGCTGACATACCATGTACTTTGTAGCATGTCTCCATGCATGTAAAATAAACCTTTTTGCTTATTTTTATCTGCGTGATTCTTCCAGTATATGTTAAGAGCACAAAACCTTTTGACATTTCTGGTACCCAAGACTGTGGGGCCACCTCTTCACGGCACGAATCGCGTAAGAGGGACTGAAAAACCTGTACAGGAGGGGAGAACGAATCTCGGGCTCCCTTGAATGGAAAGACCTCCGACAAAGAAGTCGTAAGTAGAGGCCAGTCACTCTTAGATTCGATCCGTGGGATGGTGATGAACAGGGCGGAAGATCCGCTGTAAGGTAAGCTTTTACATTTATAAAAGTACTTTTTTTTTAAGGGACTAATCATAAAGGAATTTCTTTTGTTTAAATTTTACAAAAGACCGGTAGAGATTTCAGGAAAAGGAAACAGTTTTTCTTTTAAATAAGAAAAATGGGAATAGGAAGCAGTTGTTGTGCTAGTAAGGGCTGCTTAAATAAAAGGGCTGCAAGATAAAGGAAATCACTCTTTCCGGTCAATATTACACGTAAAGTAAATGATTGTTATTTTATCTTTGGTAGAAAAGCATACAAATGGTTACCAAGGAATTGGTCAGGCAGTTGCTTTTTGGGTTATTTAGCACCAGCTATAAGACATACATTTTCTCTTCCCCAAGGTAAAATACGAAATGTACGTGCTGTTAATAAACCTGTTAATCCCATAGGTAACGTTGATGCATCCTGGATCTATCAACACGATTTGGCTCATAGTAGCAGCAAGGGGCTATCACACATGGACTTGGGCGATGATGTTATTTCCTGGGCTGGTATTCTTCCAGTGTATGGGACAGTAAAATCCATTTGGGAGCTCAGAAAACTGTTAAAAACCCTGAGCAATGCAACTTTTTCTGTGCTAGAATTGGTGACGGATGAGTTAACTGCAATGAGGACTGTAGTATTGCAGAATTGTATGGCGCTCGATTTCACCCTAGCGGCGAAAGAAGGTACTTGCGAGTGTTGTCCGTTCATTCCAGATAACGAATATGACATTAACAGCCATCTGGAGATCCTACAACAAGTTTCTGAACTTACAAAACCAGGACAGAATCCATTAACTGACTTTTTCCAAAATTGGTTTGGAAATTGGGGAACAGTACTTATGAATGTCTTAATTGCTATATGTGTTGGTGCCATTATATTCCTACTGTTGGGTTGTTGTTGCATTCCTTGCATCCGAATGATAATATCAAGTGTATTGTCTGCCAATGCAACTAAAGCTTATTATTCTGAATATACAGAACACGAGTCATGCAAAAAACAGTATGAATAAAATGTATTACTTATGAAACAAAGTGTTGTAAGGGGGGAAATGTAGTAAGAATCTTTGTGTTCAACATCTTTGTATCATGTATAGTAAGGGTTAAAATGTGAAATTGCATTGCGTGCAAAGAAGCAAGTTAAAATAAGCTGTTTTTCTTGTAAAGAATTTGCTGACCAAAGAGGAATGCACAGATGTTACCTTGGTCCAGGCATAAGCTTATCTTGTGACTGACCTCTGACCATCCAAGGCTCCAGTATGTGAATTTATAGCCTTGACTGAAATTCCTTGTCTAGTAACCAGCTACTGTGTATGTGCAGAGAAGGGTATAAAAACCCATGTGAAGTGTACAGAAATTAGACTGCTGACATACCATGTACTTTGTAGCATGTCTCCATGCATGTAAAATAAACCTTTTTGCTTATTTTTATCTGCGTGATTCTTCCAGTATATGTTAAGAGTACAAAATCTTTTGACAGTGCTATTATAGCTTATAATAAAAAACATAAATACAAAAGATGTCACAAGCCACACTTATCATGTGGCCAAACACATATTCAATATATTTCCATATATAAATATAGAAAACATGATATTGGGACTAAAGTTAAAACTGAAATAAAAA
Organism: Protopterus annectens; assembly: GCF_019279795.1. Classification (NCBI taxonomy): domain Eukaryota; kingdom Metazoa; phylum Chordata; order Ceratodontiformes; family Protopteridae; genus Protopterus; species Protopterus annectens. The sequence continues at coordinate 994,966,410 of NC_056748.1, read as the reverse complement.
AAATGTCCTCTTCAAATGAAATCTCTCATAAACAAAATTTGCTAACAGTACATAACCAAACAGCTAAATAAGGAGGTTCAAAATCAACTCAAAACATATGATATTAAACCAAAATGTGAGGGAATGTGAAACAATGAATAAAAATATCAATGTGGACTATATATATAATGCATAATAAAAGAAATCCAGGTAGTCTATGTGTTGAGGATGTCTCTGGTGCAAAGGTGTATATGTCAAAGTAGGGGAAGGCAAAGGGTGTGATGAACATACAAAATAAAAACAACATACTAAAACATAAAAACAGGACATTAAATGAATTATGTATGAACAAAATTCCATCATCTGTAACCTAAAAACTGAAAAGAGTCAATCAAAAATAAAAGTCATAAACCAGGTATGATGTTCATAATGTAAACCAACCCCTGCAGCAGAAATAAAACTGTGTGGAAAATTAGACAAATATCATGTCCGGAATATGAGTTAAACTATAATAAGTTATTTCAACTTTTACCTGCTTAAAGTGGGCTTGCAAGATATGCAAGAGTTTAGACCAGGAGGTGAGTTAGCATGGAGATCACCTATCCATTGCATCTCTATGTATTCCATTTCAAGCATTATATCTCCTCCTGTAATACATACGTTATCTCAACTTCCACCTACTTAAAGCAGGCAAGAGTTTAGATCAGATGGTGAGTCAGCATGCAGATCAGCTATCCATTGCATCTCCACGTATTATCTCCACCTCTAATATTCTCCAGCATAACCTGAATGGCTTGAAAAAGGAATTTGTATTGTGTATTCTGATAATATGTTTAAATAATGGACTCTTCTGATCACATAAACATGTGTCACTGATATGCTTAGAAATTCTCTCTTTGAATAGACTGTTAGTCTTGTCCATGTAGAAACTCTGGCATAACTGACAAGCAGCATATATCAAATTACATGTTGTACGGTCAGTAAAAGATTTCATGCTGTATTTTATACCAGTCAGTGGATGTACAAAGGTATGAGTTCTCTTTATGTACTTGCAAACAGTACAGCCCCCACATGAATAAGTGCTTAATCCTGCTGTTTTATGGGGTGGAGGGCATTATGAACCTTTACATAACAGCCGATTGAGATTTTTATTATTCTTAAAAGAAAAAAGTGTTTTTTCCACCACTATTCTCCTTGTGTTAAAATCACCTGTAAGAATATTCCAATTTCATTTTATAATATCACAAATATGTCCTATATCACTGGAATGTGTAAGAGTAACCCTGATAGGATTATTAGAAAAAGTATTGGTGGATGGTAAGGAACTAGCTGCGGTGGTGCAGCGGTAGCATTGTTGCCTCACAGCAAGAGGTTCTCCCGTTCAATTCTCAGCTGGAGTGTGGGGAGTGCCTTCTGTGTGGAGTCTGCATGTCCTTCCCGTGGTTGGGTGGGCATTCAAAAGACATGCGTAAATGGGCATGCCTTCACTGAAGGTTGAACATTGAGCTGGCACCTCAGCATTTGTGAAAATCTACTGCCAATCATTAGCAGACTGGAGTTCCGTTGTGGCGACCCCTCACCAGGAAAAGCCGAAAGACAACAACATTAGTGGATGGTAAGGGCTCATTATTGGACCCTGTCATACAATAATATGGCTTCCCTGTGGTCTCCCTCTGTTCATTCACTTCACTCAGTTGTCTACAGAGATTTGATTGTTTGTAGCCCCTTTCTATGAATTGTTGTTGTAGAGTCTGGGTGGCTCTTTGGTAATCGCTATCTCTTATATGTAGTCTGGAATATCGTAACATTTGACTTTTCACAATTTTGTGATAAATATGTTGGGGAAGCATACTATCTCTGGACAAAAGATTATTCTTCTTAAATTCTTTACAGTAGATAACAGTATTTATACTGTCTGTGTCATTTAACTCCAATGTAATATCCAGGAAATCAATACTTGTGGTTGAATAGTGAAGTGTAAATCTATAAAATCTGTGGAGCATTCTAAGTAGACAACAAATTCCTTTAGTCTGATTATTGAACCATGACATAAAATAAAAATAGCATCCACAAATCTTTTATAAAAACAAGATGTGGACTGAAAGGGTTGTTGTTCAAGATATGTCCAGCTACACCTTGGAGGTTAAGTGACATACTGATTAACTTGAGAATGTTTTGTAGAAATGTGATGCTAAAACCAATTTTTGGTAATGGTAAAATGGCTGCCACATACAGTTACAGTAAACCTAGCACCCATATTCCACAAAATAATGCAATCATTGATACTTTTTGAGAGTCTGTGAGAATGATGTTACCAATACGTTTAATAAGTCTAGACATCATTTTTATAATTTGAATTGAATTGAAACATAGGCCTTTTATGAATTCTGCCTGAATTCCATCATAACAATATATGCAGCAGATAAAGGTGGTGCTGTAGTTGTTATGAATACCAGTGATTATATTGTCAAGATACAGTGCATGTTAAATGATGCTGACACCTATATACTTCTAGATCATACCAAGGTTAGCCGAATGATTAGCTATATCAATGATACCCTGTATTCACTCACTATGATGCGCAAGATAACAGACTCATTGCACAAATACTTTAAAGTAAGTCATCCCGTCATTCCTGTAATCAAAAATTCCTAAGATACATAAAAATACCACTGATCCACTTTTATGTGCTATTGTAGCAGGTGATAGGTGGATCACTTAACCTTTATCAATTTTTATAGAGAAAGAATTTAAAAAAGTACTTCCCTCTGCTCCCAATGTCCTGAGAGACACCAAAGAAATTTTACAGAGTCTTTCTTGCTATGTGGCTTCCCAAAGTAATCTAGAACATCTCTGTATGGTAACACTAGATGTCAACAGTCTGTTCACTGTCATAGCCAATGAATATGGCATCTTGGAGATCAGAATGTTTCTGTCTGTAAATTCGCCCTTTCATAAAGTTAAAATTGGGTTGATATGTGATTTTCTTCCCATCATATTAGAAAACAACATTTTCATCTTTGAAGAGAATATCTTTTGGCAGAAATGGGGAGTTGCTATGGGCACTCCCTGTGTGAATACTTATGCCAATTTAGTATTAGCTTACTGGGAAGATAGACACCTTCTGAACAACAACCCTTTCAGTCGACATCTCGCTTTTATAAAAGATCTGTGGATGATATTTTTATTTTATGGCATGGTTTAATAACCAGACTAAAGGAATTTGTTGACTACTTAGAATGTGCCACAGATTTTTTGCGATTTACACTTCACTATTCAACCACATGTATTGATTTCTTGGATATTACATTGGAGTTAAATGACACAGATGGTATAAATACTATCTACTCTAAAGAATTTAAGAAGAAGAATTTTTTGTCTAGAGATAGTATGCATCCCCAACATATTTATCACAATATTGTGAGGGGTCAAACATTACAATATTCCAGATTACATACAGGAGATCGAGAATACAGTTTGTAGCATGCTACAGACCACCTTCTCAAACTCAGGAAACCCACACAGCCTTCCTGAAGACACTGGAGAGTATGAATGTCTCTCCAAACACCATCATATTGGGTGACTTCAACTACCCAAACATAGACTGGGAACATTACTCAAGCCCCAACACCCTAGCCCAAAGGTTCCTGGACTTCATAAACTCAAATGCTATGGAACAACTAGTCACCATCCCCACAAGAGGAGAAAATATACTTGACCTGATCATCACAAACATGGGGACAAAATGCTCCACACTGGAAGTATATCCCTCATTGGTGAGATCAGACCATAAATTAATCTCATTGGAGATCCACATCCCGCCCCCAACCCCAGCAAAAAAGACCACAGTGAAGAACTTCTCAAAAGCAAACTTTACACTTCTTAAGACTGGAGTGGTATCCTTCAAGGCCCCCGAGCCAGTGGAAACCACAACCCACGCTGCTGAAACCCTTACAAATGCCTTCTACAAGCACCTCCAGGAATGTATGGATCAAGCAATCCCTAATAAAATCAAGACCCTTTCCACCAAAGGCAGGCACCCGGTCTGGTGGACCCCAGCCATAAACAAACTCTACAACAAGAGGAGAAAGCTACTACATGACAGAGCAAAATCCCTAAAAGGGAAGGCATCTCTGATCAATACTAGCAAAAAACTACGATCACTCATAAAATCATCCAAGGCCAACTTTGAGAGAAAAATCGCTAATGACACAAAAGCCAATCATAAGGCCTTCTTTAGCTATGTTAGAAACCTGGGTGGAAACTCCCAGATATGCTCAGAATTAGTCCAAAATGATAAAAAAATCACTGAACCCACAGACATTGCCAACATACTGGCAGACAGGTTCAGTGCAAATTTCTCCCTCCCTCCCCAAAAGGAGAAATATCTATCCCACCAGAGTCTAGCCTCCCAAACATCTCAGATGCCCAGGTGAGAGCTGCTCTCTAAAGCAAAAAACACAGCATCAATGGGACCGGACGGTGTCCCCGGCTGTGTGCTACACGAACTCAATGAGGAACTAAACCCACTCATAAGGCTGCTGTTTAATCTTAGCCTTACTACAGGATACGTACCCAAAGAATGGCGTACGGCAACTGTGGTCCCACTCCACAAAGGCGGTGCTTCTACGGACCCTGGAAATTACCGCCCCATAAGCTTGACGAGCCTTGTCTGCAAAGCTATGGAGAGGATCATAATGGAACTCATAAATAAAGACATTGGGGACCTACAGACACTGGATCCTATCCAATTTGGCTTTGTCAAGGGCAGATCCTGCCTCTTGAACTTGGTCGACTTTTTTGAAACAGTCACTAAGGCCATTGATGAGGGTAAGGCAGTTCACACAGCCTACCTTGACCTAGCAAAAGCGTTTGACACAATACCCCACTCGGGCATCATAGAAAAGCTCACCAGCTTAGATGTAAACCCATATGTCACAAGATGGGTTGCAAACTGGCTCAAGGACAGAACACACAGGGTTAGAGTTGCTGGTGCCATGTCAGACTCTAAGCCGGTCACGAGTGGTGTCCCACAGGGCTCAGTCCTGGGCCCCCTCTTGTTCGGCATTTATTTTTCTGAAGTGCAGGCAAACATAGGGGGATTGTGGCTGACAAAATTTGCAGATGACTGCAAACTGGGCACCATAATTGACACTCCATCAGACACACATCCTCCAGAGAGATCTCATAGAAATGGATAACTGGTGCCAGAGCCATGGCCTTAAGCTAAATGCCAAAAAATGTATAGTCATACCCTTTGGGAAAAACAAGGTAACCCCTAATTACCACATAGGTGGTAATCCATTAAACACGGAAGAAGTTATCAGGGACCTGGGGACCCAAGTTGACAGTAACCTCTCTTTTGACACTCACATTGCCAAAGTGGTTAGGAAGACCTTCTACATTGTCCACCTGATCATGAAGGGATTCACATCCAGATCAGGAGAGGTCATTGTACCCCTGTACTCTTCACTTATCAGACCAATGATTGAGTACAATGCCCCATTCGGAATGTACCTTACCCGACACCTGCAGCAGTTGGAAAGACCCCAAAAGTTCTTCACCAAAAGGATAAAGGGGCTCAAACATATGTCATACGATGCCCGACTGAAGAAACTCCAGCTCTATTCAGTCGCATACCGTCTGCTCAGAGGTGATCTGTGCATGACATACAAGGCCATGTCCAACCCGGAATTAATGGACATGCTCCACCTCAAAAAATCCAAATCCACCAGAGCCACGAGAGCAAGAGACTTAAACCTCAACACGGTTATAAATAGGACGTGCTGGAGGGACAGATTCATCACCCAGAGACTCCCTACACTATGGAACAGAATCCCAGTCCATGTGAGGCAGAGCCCCTCACTGACTCTGTTCAAGAGAAATCTTGACGAGTGGATGGGAGATCGTAGGTTTACCCCGGGAATCATCTCTGTGTCACTGCTGCAAACTAATGGGTATAGTATTCTCATCCTAAGGGGTGGTGAAAGCCACACACACCCTGGCTAGGTTTATAAATGCCCTAGGGCAGATAGCCTAGTATGAACCTATGAACCTATGAACCTATTACTAAAGAGCCGCCCAGACTCTACAACAACAATTCATAGAAAGGGGCTACAAACAATCAGATCTTTGTAGACAATTGAGCAAAGTGAATGAACAGAGGGAGACCACATGGAAGCCATATTATTGTATGACAGGCTCCAATAGTGAGCCCTTACCATCCACTAATACTTTTTCTAATAATCCTATCAGGGTTATTCTTATATATTCCAGCAATACTGGACACATTTGTGATATTATAAAATGAATTTGGAATAGTCTTACAAGTGATGTTGACACACTGAGAATAGTGGGAGAAGAACCACTTTTTTTCTTTTAAGAATAATAAAAATCTCAAGTGGCTACTATGTAAACATTCATACCTCTCTGTACCCCCCTAAAACAGCAAGATTAAGCACTTATTCATGTGGGGGGCTGTACTGTTTGCAAGTACATAAAGATAACTCAGTCCTTTGTACATCCACCGACTGGTAAAAAGTACAGCATGAAATCTTTTGCTGACTATAGGACACGTAATTTGATATATGTTGCTTGTTGTCAGTTATGGCAGAGTTTCTACATGGGCAACACTAATAGGTTATTCAAAGAGAGAATTTCCAAGCATATCAGTGACATACATTTATGTGATCAGAAGAGCCCATTATTTAAATATATTATCAGAATCCACAACACAAATTCCTTTTCAGGCCTTTCAGGTTATGCTGGAGAGTATTAGAGGTGGAGATATAATGCTTGAAATGGAATACGTGGAGATGCAATGGATAGGTGATCTACATGCTGACTCACCATCTGATCTAAACTCTTGCATATCATGCAAGCCTGCTTTAAGCAGGTGGAAGTTGAGATAACGTATGTATAATGCTTAAAATGGAATACGTGGAGATGCAATGGATAGGTGATCTACATGCTGACTCACCACCTGATCTAAACTCTTGCATATCATGCAAGCCTGCTTTAAGCAGGTGGAAGTTGAGATAATGTATGTATTACAGGAGGAGATATAATGCTTGAAATGGAATACGTGGAGATGCAATGGATAGGTGATCTCCATGCTGACTCACCACCTGGTCTAAACTCCTGCATATTGGTGCTTCTATAGACCTTAAGATTGGGCTATTATGGTCACATGATTAGATTTTATGAATGGAAATGTTGCAATTGTGAAAGGGGTGTGTTAGATTGATTGTTCCTGATTGGTTTACAATTCTTTTTTAATCTTTGATGTTTTTGAGTATAACGTATCTGATAAAGGGTGTAGTATTCATCCAAAAATGCTTATCATTTTGTATTTATTATAATTAAAGTTTTTTTTATATGTTTAGAGCTCATTTTCTTTGCACCATGTTCAATATCTAGTTTATGAGAAATGTCATGGCAGCCTTGGTACTTATTTCCATTTATTTTATGTCTATGTTCTTATACCTGCCTTTGGTGGCCATTCCTCTAGCCTTGTCTTGTTTACATATATATATATATATATATATATATATATATATATATATATATATATATATATGGGTTTACTTTGGTAGACCAATTTTACACTTACCCGAATTGCAGATTCTGAGACGACAACACTGAACTTTCAATAAACCGAACCTGAACATTACTGAGTCATTTTACAGGGAATGAAGACACTTGGCCAACATGGTGAAATTTGCCCTTTTCCCCACTGTAGTGCAATCTCGGAGTTGGTATAGTTATTTAGGGGGGTTGTGGGGGGTTTGACATACTTTGGTGTGTTATTTTGTTAAATGTTGGCCTGGTAATGTGATGGTTCAGTTTATTACAATTTTTGGTGTTGTCTTGATAGTCTGCAGTTTGGGTAAGTTCTACCAATGTAGACCCATATATATATATATATATATATATATATATATATATATATATATATATATACATATATATATATTTTTTTTCATCTGCCACAGTGAAGTTTGTGTCCTCTTTATATGGCTCAGCTTATACTTTAGTAATCATTTTCCCATTTAAATACTGTGTCTATGATTTGTAAAAGTGATTTCATAGCATCTAGAAATTGTGTTAGCTTTTACATTTTTCACTGAATAACCCTGATTTGTGCCAACTGCATGAATGAAATAAGTTTTGTGAAGTGGTCACACCTATAGTCTTTTAAATGATTGCCAGACCTTCCCTATACTCTTCCTGTGGTGTCACACTTTTCAGTTCAGTGTAACTGCTTTGTTATCTATCTGTGGCAGATGGCAAGCTCTACTGTACTCATTTTATTTTATTTTCAGATGGTCCTCACAACACTTCAGTGTCCAAACAGAAGAGTATTAACACATTTGTCTGTGTAGTGTAGCAGCATATCTAATTCATCTCTGTTCTTCACACAAAAAATTATTTAAAAGCAAAAACAGTTTAACTTTAGCTGTTAATGCCTACACTTCACTGACTTCATCAAGGCAGTTTCATGGATTACTATCTATACTAGAGAAAAAAAGTTCTTCCAAGGTTATCAGCTTTTACTACATGTATCTTGGTCTAAGATTTTGTAACAGGAAGCCTAACATTAACAAAAGTACTTTTTATTTAACATTTTGTTGACCGGGAATGTCCGATTAGGTTCCACAGAGCCTGTTTTCAGTGGAGGCCCGGGGAGAAATGCTCCAGATGCATGTCTTTGGAATGTGGGAGGAAACCGGAGTACCCAGAGGAAACCCACGCGAATACAGGGAGAACATGCGAGCTCCACCCAGAAGGCACCCCAGCCGAGAATCGAACCAGAGAACCTCTTGCTGTGAGGCGACAACATTAACCGCTGCACCACTGCGCCGCCCAAAAGTACTGCTCTTGAAACAAAAAGAAGGTGGGTAACATGAAGACATCATGAAATGTAAGTCTTTAATCCCACAATTATGAATACTAACATTAGATGCATATTATTATTCATAGCACAAGACTTAGAGTCCCTGAGGTGCCAGTGTTATACAGTGTGCCTTCAGTTTTGCATTCAATTCTCCTATCATTTATTGACATTTTTGTTCTGAGGCTGCTTGTGTTGCCACATCTAAACCTACACAAATTCTTCAGCTCTTCCCAAATCTCCTTAAGAAATGAATAATCAGAAGCAAGAACAGATGAAACAAGTAGCAAATTGGGTTTATTAACTTATAAATGTAAAACAATAAACAGCAGTAAGTGCTTTTGTTTAAAATATTTGAACTTCATCAGACTGTTTTGCCTGGTCTTGGTTTTGATTTTTATATTGCAACATTGTCTGCTTGCAGCAGTTTGTAGTGTTCCTTCAAACCTGTTTGTTAATGTATGAACAGCAGTGGGATCAGATCTGAACCCTGATGCACACCCATTCACTCTAGAAACCCCTTTGTGAGCTATGTACAAGAAAACAAGATGGATTGCCAACTGGCTCACTGACAGAACCCACACTGTGAAAATAGCAGACTCTAAATCCAACTTCAGACCAGTGACAAGTGGAGTGCCACAGGGTTCAGTCCTAAGTCCTCTCAAGTTTGGTCTCTACTTCTCTGAAGTACAGGCTAACACAGAAGTCTTTGGCGAACAAAGTTTGCAGATGACTGCAAACTAGGAGCCATAATCAAAACTCCTAACGATGTGGACATCGTACAAAAGGGCCTCACTGAGACAGATGCCTGGTGCCAAAGCCATGGCCTCAAGCTCAATGCCAAAAAGTGCATTGTCATTCCTTCTGGTAAAAACTCTGTACCCATGAACTACCACATAGGCGGTAGTCTACTTAACACCGAACGTGTGATAAGAGACCTTGGGACACAGGTGGACAGTAGTCTCTCCTTTGATAATCGCATCGCCACAGTAGTCAGGAAATCCTTCTACATGGCACACCTCATCACAAAAGGTTTCTCTTCCAGGAATAAAAAAGAGTTAATTGTTCCCCTCTACTCATCACTCATTAGACCCATTATAGAGTACAATGCCCCCTTTTGGTATGTACCTCACAAGACATCTGCAACAACTGGAAAGGCCGCAGAAATACCTCACAAAGAGGATTTGGCCTCAAACAGATGCTAGGGCAGACTGTCTCAAAAAACTCCAGCTTTACTCCGTCGCATATCGCCTACTCAGAGGCAATCTCTGCCTAAAATACAAAGCTATGTCAAACCCAGAGCTGTTGGACATGCTCCACTTAAAGAAATCCCAATCCTTCTGAGCTACACGCAGTAGGGACCTAAACCTTGTCACCACAATAAACAGAACATGCTGGAGGGATATATTCCTGCCCCAGAGACTTACCATACTCTGGGACAAACTACCTATATATATATCAAACAAAGCTCCTCATTAGTACTCTTCAAGAAAAATCTTGATGATTGGATGGGAGATAGGAAATTCACCCTGGGGATCACTTTTGTGGCTCTGCTTGACAGGGGCACAGGAAAATAATGTTCTTGGGTGGCAAAAGCCAGGGTACTGTTTGGCTAGACTTATATAGGCCCTAGGGCCAATAGCCTAGTACCTACCTATGAATCTATGAACTTATGAAAACAGTTTAAAGTACTCAAGAAACCCATTGCAGATGGTTCAAAACTGATACCTTGCATGCTTGTGTTGATTATTTGCAGGACATGCCATGTCTGTTGCAAGTAGACACTATTCAGAACAGTGCAGCTGTGAACTTACAACAGAACAGACATGTTGTCTAGGAGTCAAGATAATTTACAGATGCACAAAAGAGATATGATCAGATAAAAAGTGAAGTGTTAAGTACCACAAAAGATATATGATCAGATAGAAAATGGAAGTGTTATCAGTATTGTATGAATGTATGGAATTAAGTGAATAATGTCTGTTATATAGAAATTTATGTGGAAAACAGATCATATACCCTTGAAAAGCATATTAAGAAAGTCTTTGTACAAAGCCCTTCTGAAACTGCAGAGGGTGTTAATTTATTCTGTGAAAGTGAATTGCATACTAACAACAAACGGTACATAACTTATATACTAAGCAGAGCATATTTACCAGAACAGCATGAAGAAGTGGCAGAAGAACTGGAGACACTTTAGACTATAACACTGTTAGCAATGATAGAAGAAAAACAAAAGAAGCTAATTAGTGGTGTAATGTCATTGATTTAAGAGGTGGAGATACTGAAAGATTTTACAAATGAAAAGTTGGTCTGAGCAAAATTTTTATTTTGCTTTCAAGGAAGAAATAAGTTGTGCCCAGGGCTTGATGTTCAAAGCTGAGAAAATCATAGTTCTCAGTCAGCAGTGAAAATAAAATATTTATTTACTTTTGCAGGAACTACATCTAGGAATAGTAAAGCTCGAAGAAAAAGTTGATCTGATACATCCGTATCATGTGCAATTGCATCCACCTACACTTTTGTGCCTTACGTTGTATATGTTTTTGAATTCTGTGTGTGTGATATAGCTATTAAGCTTACTGTATTTTCCTTTGTGTATTTCTGTAACAGATGTGAATTCTTTATTCAAATGTATGTTTTTCTTGTTGTAAAGCTTCTCTCCTTGTTTCTCTGATGAAAAGGGGTCTTAATGGCCAAGTCGGACCATCCCAGTAATAAATGCAATAAATAAATAAGTAAATGCATACATACATACATAAATTAACAAATGTGTGCCATTTACATGACACACCATACTAACAATCACTGGACAGATCAGTGAAGCAGTGGGAAAAAGACATCTCATAGGATCAGTATTCATTGAACTTAAACATGCCTTTGAAATAATGAATCATTCCTTACTACTAGGTGCCAAGGATTCAATAAGACATGATTCAAATGGTTCTCTTCTATAATCAGAAACAATTAATTCAGAGTCATGACTGCAGGCTCATCTTTTGATAATGGTACCTTTCAAGCCAGAGATCCAAAAGGATCATTTTCAGGACCTGCTTTTTTTTTTACTTTTCTTAAATAACCTATCTAAGCTGTCAACCTTAAATTGTTCTCTTTAAGCAGATAACATTATCCAGTTCATATCAGACCATAATTCAAACAAAGACAAAATACAACTTTCATGGTGATTTTTATGCTAATGTGTTGCTGACTGTGGCAAATGAGTTTAATTATCAAATGTAAAAAAATCATCAGTAATGATACATGGAACCAACCAACAAAAACTAGCAGCTTGATCTAGATCTAGTAATAGTTAAGACTTAATATTTAACCAGCACCTCTTTCAGCCTGCAAACTGAGCATATAGTTGTACAGACTCTAAAACAATTAATAGCCGCCTTTAGATAGTCTAACCTTCTAAGAAGAGAAGATGTGGAAACCATTGATATAAATATCCTAATTCTTAGGCTGGAATTTTACTTACCAGTTGTAATCTCCTCATGTAACACCAAGACATTACACTCAACAACAAACGTAATATATCACTATGTCATTTTCAATTAGCAGAAAACATGGCTGTACATCACTTAAAAAAGCAAAATGGTTTCTACTAACAACAAGCCTAGTGCCATAATTTTCAGACAACTCTTTCACGGCCAGTGTTTCCCACCAACTATGAAGTTCCAGTAGAAAACTTTCTCTTAATCCCTTCAATCTGCAAATCGTCATATACCCCCATGGCTCAGATCATCCTTTAGATTTGTCATAGGTGAAAATGACTTTACAATTATCTGCTTGAAACTCAGTCATGGAGGATGCCACATGGATCAAGCAGTACCTTGCCTTCAGAAATGAAGTTATGCAACATTTCAGTGAAGAAAAGAAATGCACTTACAGTAAAATGGCCTCCCTCATTTGAAATTATACCTTCTACTAGTCAGCTTGCTGCATGTCATGTAAACAGTACACCTGTAATAACTAAGTAACTTGGTAAACAATAGTACACAATGTGTATTAACATTACTACAGCAATACTACTCAGCCATCTGACATATATTACTTAAAAAATTAATTTTTGTTTATTAACTCAAATTTTTGATTTTTATGTTGTCTCTTTTTATCTTTATTTGTACCTATGTGTACATGATGATCTTTGTTCCAAACTTGTCTTTATTGTACTATGTTTTACTTTTAGAAACCTTATGTACTGTACCGGGTTCCATACACTAGATCAAATTTTTACTAATTCGAAATAGTACATGGAATGGTCACTGCAGCGAAAGTGCACTTACGCGAAGTTCAGTACAACAAACGGGTGTTGTACTGAACTTCCATGCAGTACTCACGGACCTTAGGATTTGGGCACGGTTCACAGTAAGGGGATAGCCCTTACCATGACCTGTGCCCTAACCCTAAGGTCCATGATGACTGCAGCACAGTGAAGTACATAGCAATGTCCTCCACTATGGTGCGATAGTCATGGACCTTAGGGTTAGGGCATGGGTTAGGGTAAGGGGATAGCTTTACTAACTATCCCCTTACCCTAACCCGTGCCCTAACCCTAAGGTCTGTAACTATCGCACCATAGTGGAGGACATAGCTTGTTTTTTATGTCCTCCACTGTGCTGCGGTGTTTTCAGTGAAGTGCACTTACGCAAAAGTTCACTTTTGTTAAAGTAAACTTTCGCAGAAGTGAGGCTTCCTATTACAAGTTTGAAGTAGCGAACATTCGTTCTTGTAATAGGTATCCACTGTACCATACATTATTACCTGAATTATTGTAACTTTACTTAGGAGCTTTTCTCCCTGGGTTTCCACTGAAAACGGGCTTTGTTTGTCTAGTCGGACACTATGCAGTTAGCAAATGTAAAATAAATAAATAAATAAATAAGTAAATATGTAATTATAGATTATAAGTGCTTCATAAACTTAGCCGATAAATGTTTTATACACATCTGTCTAGTAAATGATTTATCCTTTGCAACTGACACCTTTCTGTAAATAATTGCACCGTTACAGTACAAATATTTCTTATTGTAACTGATGGCATTGCCATCTATGGCACTAGTCATGACTGAAAAGTTTTTTTTTTTAGCTTACTCTTGTGGTTAACAAATTAATAACAAATAAGCTAGTCAGTCCAAAGGAAGGGGGTGGGAGCTGGCATAATGGTTACAGTGATTATCTCACAGAAAGAAGGTACAGGGATTGATTCTCACGTTTGAATTAAATTAGTTAGGCTTAAATGGCCCACAAGGGCAGCTAGTTTAGTACTTGCCTATGAACTTATGAAGAGATACTGGCACATCCAGTTCCATAACATCTGTGGAGCAGAACTGATATTATTCCAGTCCAGTGAAGCTACATATCTTGTATGTGTGGATTACTATTCCGAGTTCAGTAATAATCAAACTGACAGATACAACATGTACAAATGTGATTAGCACATTAAAGTCTATATTCTTGAGGAAGGGATACCTTATGTTGCCATATGTGACAACAGTCTCCGATACACAAGTCAAGAGCCTAGAAGATATATGTTTCAGTGGGAATTCAGGCATATGACATCCAATCCACATTATTCAAAGTCTAATAAGCAAATGGAAACATATTCTAACAGAGAAGAATTTAATGAAAAAGGAATTGTAGCATAAGCTATGAGGATTGCCATCCTACAGTTTTGGAATATAGGAATAATCCATTACAGGGACTTAGTAGCTCACCAGCTTAACTACTGATGTGCAGCAGGCTAAAAGGTACACTGCTTATGCCATAAAGACAAGATAAAAAAAAGGGAATGATGGAAAAAATAAACAGAGACAGAAATACTGTTAAGACAGCAACTGGAAAAGGCAATAAGATTCGCCTGTTGGAGACAAAGTATGAATCCAAAAACCATAGGAAAGAATGCAGCCAGATGCTGAAACAGTTGTAAGGCAGTTTCACCTAGATCCTGTGTAATTCTTGGGGAAGATGGACGCCTACATTGAAAAAAATCACAGACATTAATGCAGCACAAGTACATTGAAACTGAAATTCCAGGATAATGAGCAACCAGCATTGTTACAATTGGTCCTTTTTGCAAAGAAATAAACTATAACAGACAATATATACTTTACAGCATAAGAAATCTGGGCAAAGTCAAAACTAATAGAGGGACAAATGCCCACTGATAGAGGCAGATTTTAAATACTACTCTTATAAGCATAGCATGTTGCTGAAAAAAACAGGTTTTATATTATTATGTATTTTCCGAAGGATATAAAATCTCGAACTCAAAATGTCTGTCCTTATTTAATGACTTCAGACCTTAATGATTTGCCAGAAAACAACATATTTTAAGAGGAACAGACCAGAAATTTGAGACAAAAATCTGGATGTTCTTTGAAAATCTGGACAGTTGAGATATATGTGAGATGTGAAAGGTATGAGAGACTCTTGAAGTCATCGCTCCACATGAAGCTGTAATGTAACAAGAACACCACCAAAAGCAGGAGAAGGTTTCTAATATATATATATATATATATATATATATATATATATATATATATATATATATATATATATATATAAAACACACCTGTTAACTTTCCCAGACAGGTCAGACTATTGATGAAACTAGATACACAGATGGACTAATTGGGACTAAAGAAAGGCTTCTTTCGTCTGAAGGGATTCTGCTATTAAAATGTGTTTTTAACATGTAAAAACGTTCCATTTTAATTTAAATAACCCATTACATGCTTAATGAATACTATCAAAGTTAATTTACATTGGTCAGTGTAACTTCTACCATACACATACACACACACACACACACACACACACACACACACACACACACACACACACACACACACACACACACACACACACACACAGGTGTCATTCACTCTGTCATATTGGCTGCTGATTAACAGAGTGAATGACTGTGAAATATGGTTGATTATTCCGTCCAGTGAAATGTTAAGGTATAGGATGAAGGGAACATTGAGTGGGTGCAGGTAAGATAAGTGTGGCTTTGCGGAAGTAATGCAAAAACCTTTAGATACCCTGAAGGTTTCAGCATTAGGAGCTAAAAGTGTTTGTACAAGTGAAGATGGGTTAGGGTTAAGGTAGGGTTAACTGAGGACATAGCCATTGTGCAGTGCGTATGTGTGTGTGGTAGTATGCATTCATGGGCTTATGCATGTCTGTCCACGCTGTCTAAATTAGTAGTTGTGTTATGGAAATGTTTTTTAAATGGTATAGTGTAGGGTTAGGATTAGGGCTATGGTCAGGGGAAGGTTTATGGTTAGGGCTAGTATTAATTAATAAGGTGGTACAGTGGGGCTTTGCACCATCTTACTAATACCTCCTAACTCTAACACTGCATCTAAACCCTAACTGTACACCTTCACTTTCAAAAACCCTTTCTATAACAGTACCACTATTTAAATTTGGTCTCAATGTGTGATGGGGCTTTGGTGTTTCAATCAGAAAAGGGAACTGCATGTCTCCTTTCACAATCAGTTTTGTTTTAGATGTTTTGAAGTTTTTGATGTGTTGAATTTCAGAATGCTGGCATCAATCACTTCAGTTTCAATGCCTTCACATTTGGATAATTTAATGGATTTATATATGGTTGTTAAGACATATGTACAAATCCTAACATTGACCAGATCAGATTTTTGGTAGTGATAAATGTGCAACTGAGGATAACAGCAAATTGGAACTTTGGTTGAAGTTAAGTAGTGGAAAGGTATGTTTTTTATGCAAGTGTTTGCAAGTTAGGGTTAGAATCAGAGCTAGGGAAGGGTGAAGATACACCCTCTTTCTCTGTCTCTGTTATATTTTAAGCCCTGTGACATGACAACAATGACCAGAAGTCAGGACCAGTCCTTAGACCCTGGACCCAGGAGTCAGAAATCTTAGTAAGTAAACCACTATGATGGCTTCTATCACCCAGTCTACATTTTGTTGAAAGAGCTGTCTGCTTGTTGGAAGCAGGTTAATGGACTGCAATGAAATACATAGAATATAATATTACAAATACTGACATTTAAAGCAACTGATAACAGCTGATGTTAATCTGCACACGTCCCAGCTATATTTCATTCTGTGGAATGTTCTTGATTTTGAGTCCTAAAAATTCCACATTCCATGGTGAAATGGTCAGTCACAAATTATTTAAAGCAATATCTATAGTAAATTACATTGAATCATATTAACTCAACAATAAAACTTTTTTAAGAGTATACAGTTAACACCTTTTAACCATGCTGTGAGCTTCCTAGTTGCCATTTCTTCTTTAAAAAAAATGTAGTCTTTATGAAACAGCATGGTGTGTTCCATTAAAAGCATGATATATTTCTGAATGTGAATCATTATTTTAGCTGAAGTGGTTACAAAACACATTAAAAATAAAAGAAAAAAAATTCAGTTCCTGCAGCTTAGAATATGTCCTTTTCGGATCCTGTAAATTTACTTATGACCATCAGATGGTGGTAGTGGATCTCTGAAGGAAACCATATGTAGAAAGAAAATAGGAATCGAAGTGCATTTTGAAATAATAAAAAACATAGCATGATAATCACTTTTTATGTCCTGAAATGGAACAGGTTTAATGTACAGTGTGTACTTTTTTCCTAATCAGGATTCACATTCAAGCCATTGAGCATTTAAGTTCCATTTTTAACATAAGAGGTTATTAGCCTATTACTATTATTGTATTTGTTCTAACTTTAGTGTGTGATTGGAGTTAATGTCGCTTTTTAATAAATGTTCTCTGCTTTGAAGATTCATGAGAAATAGCTGTTTGGTTAAAATAGCAAGACAAAACTAATAATAAATGCAGAAATCAAAAATATATGTGTGAATCTGAAAGAGACTACGCTGTATGTGAGTTTGTGTGTGTGCACTGCGTGTGCATCTGTATACCTGCATATATATGTGTGTGTGTGTGTGTGTGTGTGTGTGTGTGTGTGTGTGAGTGAGGTATAATGGGAGGCCAGTATGAACATATGCCTTCTATCATAGCAGCTTGAAGACACATATAGAAGTGTGAAATAACATTTCACTATGTTTGTAAGAAGACATGTTCATGAAAACTAACAGTCTACAAATCCCTGAATATAGCTGTTCCAGAAATATGCACATTTTGCCACATCTCTTTATTCCAGAAGGCAGACACCTACAGCAAA
The DNA here is from genome assembly GCF_019279795.1 of Protopterus annectens. Taxonomy (NCBI): domain Eukaryota; kingdom Metazoa; phylum Chordata; order Ceratodontiformes; family Protopteridae; genus Protopterus; species Protopterus annectens. The sequence continues at coordinate 994,948,359 of NC_056748.1, read as the reverse complement.
CAACACTTGGTGCTCTATAAATTCTAAGAAAGAGACGGAAAAGCAAAATTAAAAAATATTAACTTGTGAGACCTTTTTTGGAAAAAAAATCTCCCTCTCTTTATATATATATATATATATATATATATATATATATATATATATATATATATATATACACACACACACACACAATCACAGATATATATACATATATACAAAAATATTAATATTGGTACTATAAACCAAAACAACACAGTATCAAGCAGTGAAAAATAAATAACCAATAACCAAATAATCACAAATAACCAGGAAAATGCAGCCAAAAATATTCCATCTCATAACACACAGGACAAATACAAAAGTAATTCACATTCCCTTAAAAAGATTCACAGCAATCACAATGGACAATTTTAGGTGGCACTCCTTTAATGTTTTCTTAACTTTGCTGTCAGCGGATTTATGTAAAGTTACGTAATTGTTGTAAACCTTATTAAGGGCATGTGAATTACTTTCATACTTGTTCTGAAGAAATCCTAACTTTTAGCATGAAGGTGCTAAACATGAAAGTCTGCGTTGTGGGGTGGATTATTTTTTACCTGCAGTTTCTTCAAGAACTGCACTATGTTTTGTTATGCTTCCAAGTTTTATTTCTTGCATTAATAAAGCTTTGCTACTTTGATAATTTTGACAGAATTATAGCATTTAGCATTTTGTTCAGTTTTGTTGATTATCAGTTATAATAATAATACCCACTGAAGACTTAAATATGTAGCAGGCAGCTGTGTTTTAGTCTTAGTGTTTTCAGCATTTCTGATAAATTAAGTAACTCCAGTTAATCTTTATTAATGCATATTTTTATCAAATTCAAGGCTGGAGAGTGGCTCTTTGGCAGTGAGGGATAAAGTCCTGACTGCAGTCCAGATGACCCAGTATGCATGTGTCCTGTGATAGGCTGGCATCCTATTAGGACTGACTTCCTGTAATATACCCTCTAATGTCCTCAATTAGCAATTCAGCAGCTGGTGGATCTGTTTATGGGGGGGGGGGGTCAACAGCTGAGGTGGGAGGGTAGAGTAACTTGTTGCATTTATGACTCCTAGTGGATGCAGGCATTTAGGCATACAACCCAACGGGCTGAGACACTGGCAGCGAAGCTGTGAGTAGGACAATACTTGCTGTTTGGTTAGCGCAGAGAAGCAGGTGTTCAGCATCACGGTGGTAGTTCAGAAAGTCTGTTGACAAGAGGTTGCAGGGGATACCTTAACAAAGGCCAGGGTGGTAAAATCATTCATTCATTATGGCTGCCTGGATAGTGATCCACCCACTGCTTGGCTCTTGCTCCACTAGAGTGGACTGAATAGGTGAACAAATGGAAGAGGGTAATGCTCAGCAAGCGTGAGGGGCAAAATTAATATAATAAAAATATCTGGAGTGAGGGGACATCAGAGGGTATACTACAGGAAGTCAGTCCTAATAGGATGCCAGCCTATCACAGGACACATGCATATTCACATACGAGAGCATTGGCATAGCATGCACTAGCAACATGTCTTTGGAGTTAGGGCAGAAACCAGAGAACTGAAAAAAAACTCACAAAGGTACAGGGATGACATTTAATCTCTGCACCAGAGGCACCCAAGATGTGAAAAGAACTAGAACTCTGCAGGCTATGAGGGAACAACCCAAACAGTTGCAACCCTGCACCATCCTGCTTCTGTTTGTGGAACTAATAACAGCAAAAAAGCATGCTATTAATCAAAATGATTTATTCTTATTTTTTCATGCATATTTAAATTATACTAACTTGAGCATTAAAATAAAATATTTTGTCTAAGATTCGCGTTTAAGATCCATAAGTCTCAGGACAGGGTTGTGACTGAAAATGTTCATTGAGCCAGTTCCTCTACCTTGACAACAAACAAACAAACAAAATATATCTTACATAGCTTTTATTTTGGAACGAACATAAGCAGCGTCTGCATTATATTCCTCTTTTTATTTAATTCTGCAAGAACCCCAAGCCATTTATATGGTATGAGCTGGCCTATTTTTACTCCTGTCTATGTCATAAATGGGAACAGCCCTATATCCAGCTGCTTATGTGTTTAACTTTCATAAGTAAATAGTCAGATAATTTAGTTTCTTGATGTAAAAAGTGGTTCAAACAGTTAAAAAAGTATCAAGTGCTTTAAAAGGTCGGTGATTGGAAGATAATAAAGTATTGTTAAATTAAAAGAATAAAAATAGAACTGGTATGGTGGCAGTGTGCTTAGATGTTTGCAATCCTATAAACACAGGCTTAATGACAGATTTAGAATCCAGACTGCAGTATGTGGAAAGGAACTGAGTATACAATGGTGTGTCCTTTTTGATGGTTATTACTGTGGTCCCTGTCTTGGGCAGGTTGCAGCATCAGCTCTCTATGGAGATCAGGGGTGGTATCAATCACACAAATTCTGCAAACACGTGCGAGAGTACATACAGTATAGGACAGTTAGTGGCATTTCATACATGTCCTGAGGTGAAAGTCAAAATAAGTAAAAGTGCTCCCAGCTCCATGAAGAAGGAACATGTCTGCCAAGGTTAGTAATTGTCATAAAGCTACATTCAGCACAGATAAACTCCATTCTTTGGAAAGGATAGGACAGGGTCAGTGCATGGCTTTGTTGCCACATATGGTACATGTTGCATTAAGGCAGGTGACTACAGGGACTGTACATGGTAATGATGTGATGGGACAGAGGGAGGGGGATGCTGCTTTTTATTTATTCATTTGATAACTGGGTAGATAGATGATGGTCCTTGGTTCCTTTTCAGTCGTGACATGAACATATATCTAAAATAAGAAGGTAAATTGCATTTAAATGCTCTTGCTGGCACAATGTATTATTTTCTTTGAAAATCAGGCATTATTAAATTTATTAATGATTCTGAGCTATTAAAAAATAACACACCATGATATCCAAAATTTAAGAAATAAATATAAAACTACAATAGTATAATCTACCATAATATAGATATCAATTTCTAATAAACTTTAAATCACAAATATTTTCATAATTAATGACCACAGTGCCCTTCAATATTTTATGTACAGTCTTGCCACACTAACAAATTAAGACTTTCTTGCTTGCAATGTAATAGTGCAACAGTTGTGCTCCAAAATTACAATATAGGCTATTATGATAGTGTAATTAGGCAAAAAAATAAATAAATAAAAAAGGTTAATATATGGTTTGTCTTAACTGATGGACCACTGACAAATAGTTCTGCTAAAAGTTCATCACCTGTCCCATAACTGTATAAATGTGGAGTATACTATATTATGTAACGCAGTACAGGGAAAAAACAAGCTTTCTGCATTTATGTTATTTGTTGTGCTCCTTCGACAAAATAGTCTGCAATTAAGATGGATTAAAAAAATACATTGTATCCCAAACAAAAAAAAATAATATTTAGTATCTAAGGTGCTTAGGTGTAGTAAGACTATAAAATGCAATCTAATGTAAAATAGTTTAAAATAAATTAACAGAGTTAAAATAAGGTGACAAACTGAAAATTGTGACATCACACAATTTTGACCAAATATGTAGACCACTCAGTTGTGATGATAAAGTAAAAACTGCCTGGACATTTGGAGAAAGACTAAGCACATTTGCAAGACAGACTCCTATGTAAGAGGTATTGTACTTATACCTATTAAATGTGGACCATGCCAGCCATCAACAATTGAGTATTGTATGTGAAATGTAAGACATAAAGTAAAAATGGTGATTTTGTAATCCTTCACTCATTATGATGATGTGTTACTGAGCAGAATGTAACTTTAAACATAACATTTCCAAGCAGATAAATAAACCATAGATGCCAGTTTCTTAAAGTTATACACCTGTGTATCATCTTCTTCCAAGGCAATAATTCCCACATTATCTATGAGATAGTATATATATGTTTGATACAATGTGTCATGCTATTCATTATGTGATATGAGGACATTGCTTTAATAGAAACATGCACTTCAACATTTAACATTTTCACAAGCAAATACTTTTTTTCTCTCAAAGTCTAAATCATATCCATTTTCTTCAAGTGTTTCATTTGTCAATTTTAGACTGCAAAGCTACTAGAATCTTCCCCAGAGAGCACCCTAGAAATAACCCTATAGGATGTGCTGGAGTATCCTGGAAAACAAGCCAAGCCAATAAAGAAATATTCACACTCTTTAATTAAACCATATGATTGAACATTTGTCTGATCCACAGTTTACCTGAACATCTGAATTGTGTATGTTTCCTTCATGTGAAGCCTTTATCTAGAAAAAAAAGAACCTATTATAGATGTAACATTTGTTGTATTGGCTATCTGAAACTGGATCTTGTATTTCCTATATTCATATTCTCAGACAGGCAATAGTCAAATGATGGAGTATAGATATCATATTCACTATATCAGTTATTTGCAACTTAAAATTATATTTTGAATTCTGGCATTCGCACATAAACACTTTTTGAGCCTTTGATTTTATATCATGAATACAAAAAGTAAGCAGTGTATGCAATGACTATTTTAGATAACTTTCTTTCAGACTCAGTGCTTTGAACAGTTGAAGATACTACATTACACTTTGCTCCAGTGTCTAAATTACACTACAGTTTGATTATTAATTTTCAGCTTTTCATTTCATACTTTTAACTTGGCTTCTGGTAAGTCTGACTTTTCTGTACTTTTATACTGCACACTATTTAGATTGTGCACATTATCAGTACAAATTATGTTCACAAATAATTAATTTTAATTACTCTGCTCCAGTACATGCAATCATTTTGGCTGAAAATGTTTTTTTCATTCAACATAATTTAGTAAAATATTATTGATGTGACAACCCAACCCCATGTCCAAAATGAGAGAAAAGATGCTGATGCAGATTTGTTTTGCCACAACATCTTACAGACTTAAAGCAGGATACCTATTTTTATCATGCTTATAGTCACAGCTGCTGCCTAAAGTTTTCCTTTTGCCATGTTTCCCGTTTCTTTTATTTTCCAGAAAATTCAAAAACTCTTTTTTCCTGTTTCATTCATTTTCAACTTTTTGGTCTCACAAGTCACTCAACTTATCTTAAACTTTATGTACATCATCTCCTGTATTAAAATAATGTCATTCACGCTGCACACACCATTCACTTTACTTAATGTTAAAGCTGATTATCTCAACAAATCTTCTTCATCTTTGATCATTTCTGATACCGGTCATGATGTCTCACCAAATTCAAGGTTTTTGGCTCTGTTCTTTAGTTTAGTAGCACAGAGTCTACATGGTGCCCTGTAGATGGAAGAGTTGTACAGAGCAACCACTTTGGGCATCTACTGTGGTGCACACTATTCTCAAGATAGGAGAACATGGATCATAGACTGCTCAAAGTGCCCGGGATAGCCACTCAATAGTGTAAAACATGGCTCTAGGTGATTCAGTCATGTTGACTAATGTCACCAAATGGGCATGGGTATTTATCAGTGATAAGTGGGCTGGCCTACTTTGCCTATGCCAGGGACCCATGCTAACAGTGGGAGGGGTGTGTCTGTCCCCCTATTGGCCAGTGTTTGCCTGCCATAAAATCCCAGCAGCCCTAGGTCAATATGCTAGTGGCTGGCTGGTGTCTAGTTGCCCAGCCTGGATTACCTGGGATAGCTCTGTTGAGCGAAAGCTGGATGTAAAACCAATCAACCTGCCAAACATAAACTGAGAATTGCTACACTTAATGTAGGTCGACTGACAGGATACATCTTGAAAGTGGATGACATGATGATACGGTGGTGGCTGGATATCCTATATATCCAACAGACAAGATGGAAGGCCTGTACAGCAAAACCACTTGGCCTGGGATCCAGAGTCTACTACTCAGGAAGAGGACAGGCTAGAAATGGGGTGGGAATTGTGGTGAGGGAGAGGCTTCAGTAGGCAGTTAGGGATGATATCAGAATTAGTGACAGACTCACGGTAGTCAAACTTCAGTGTAATGACAGGGCAGTATTCATAATCTCAGTCTATCTTCCATAGCAGGGGTGTGATAGTGAGGAAAAGAAAGCATTCAGACAGCAGTTGCAGGACCTACTAGATACTGCAGGACAACATGAATTGTTGATAATGGGTGACTTGAATACACATATCAGGACAGACAGAATGGAGTATAAAAACTGCCTTGGTTCACATGGGTGGGGCAACAGGAATAAAGAAGGAGAGGCCATTCAAGACTTCTGTCTGACAAATGGCTTGATAGTAGCAAACACGTGGTTCAGAAAGAGAGACTGTCACAAGATAACATACAACAGTGGCCAACATACAACTTAGGTAGACTTCCTCCTAGTAAACAAAGGGCACTGGGGTTGAATTAATGATTGCAAAGTCATCTCCAGTGAAATAGTTGGCTCACAGCATAAACAACTGGTTGCCACAATCAGCTGCATGCAGCGGTCAGAGAAGGCTGTAAGGTCAACAGAGACCAGGCTGAAGACCTGAATGTTGACTGGAGAGAAAGTACAACAGTTCAAGGAATTACTCAGGGATCTAGCACCCCAAGAAGAGGAGGAAATAGGTGGAGTTGAGGAAGAATGGCAGCGCCTCAAAACAGCATGCGTGAAGAGTACAGAACAGATATGTGGGCGAGCCAGGTATAAGGTACATAAGGAAAGCTGTTAGTGGAATGCAGAAGTCCAGTAAGTCATCAAAAGAAAGAAGGAGTGCAGGAAAAAAGTGTCAGACAAAAAAGACTGACCAGGCTAGGAAGGTATACTGGTTGGCTAACAAAGAAGCTAAGAAAGAAATTGCAATAGCAAAGAGTAGGGCATGGGAGGCACTTTACTTGCTTCTGGAAAGTGACTCAGTAGGTGGTACAAAGAAACTGCATTGGGTTGCAAGGCAAAGACAGAAAGATAAAGAAGATACTCAGACACCCTTCATAAGGGATGCCATCAACAGCCTGCTCATCAGTCCACAGAACATCAAAAGGCAGATGGAAGGAGTATTTCCAGCAGCTTCTGAATGAAGAATACCCCAGAGAAGCTGTCCCAGACACATCTAAACACTGAGAGAAGAAGAGGACCCCACCCTAGAAGATGTAAGAAAAGCACTAAGGAAAATAAAGTCAGGGAAGGAAGCAGGCTCAGATGAGGTTGCAGCAGACATGATAAAGATGCTGGGTGAGATAGGGGAAAAACGGCTCCTGAGGGTACTCATAAGTGTGGAGAGAAAGGCATATCCCAGATTACTGGAGAATAAACATACTTGTGCTAGTGTACAAGAACAAAGGGGACATCCACAACTGTGGGCAGTACACAGGCATCAAACTTCTGTCACACTGCATGAAAGTTCTGGAGAGGGTGATTGATAAATTGATTTGCAGAATAGTATAATGTAAGATGGGAGGTGAGCAGTTTGGATTCAGATCAGGATGCAGCACAACTGACCTGATGGTTGCAGTGAGATAGATGTTCAGAAGATGCTAGAGGTGAAGAAAGAGTCCAACTAGGCATTCCTAGACTTGGATAAAGCATATGACAAGGTTTCAAGAAAGCTGATTTTGGCAGTGCTGCTGTGGTTCAAAGTCCCAGAAACATTGGTAGAATTAATGCAGGCTATGCAAAAGGACCCAATGACTCATGTATGAACAGTGTTAGGTCTCACAGAGAGGCTCCCAGTGGGAATGGATGTGCATCAGGGTTCAGCTCTGAGCCCACTTCTGTTCATACTAATGATGAACTGCATTTTCAAACAGGTCAGAGGGTACACATCAACAAAGTTGCTGTATGCAGACAATGTAGCATTACAGGCAGACTCTGAGCATAAACTTCTGCAAAGGATAGGGGAATGGAATGCAAAACTGAAGGCACATGCGATAAAACTAAGCACAGATAAGACAGTGGTAATGGCAGTAAATTGGGGAAATCAGAAGAAGCAGAGAATTGCGATATAAGGGAAGATAGTGGAACAGGTTCATAGGTAGGTACTAGGCTATCTGCCCAAAGACATTTATAAGCCTAGCCAGAATGTGTTGGCTTTCGCTGCCCCCTTAGATTAATTCCCTGTGCCTCTGTCCAGTAGAGCCATTGAAGTGATCCCCGGGGTAAACTTTCTGTTTCCCATCTACTCATCAAGGTTTCTCTTGAAGAATGTTAGTGAGGAGCTCTGCCTAATGTAGACTGGAATCTTGTTCCAGAGCATGGAAAGTCTCTAGGTCAGGAATCTATCCCTCCAGCATGTCCTATTTATTGGTGTGGTGAGGTTTAGATCACTAGAGTGTGTGGCTCAAGGGGATATGGTTTTCTTTAGGTGGAACATGTCCATCAATTCTGGGATGGACATGGCCTTGTATGTCAGGCATAGATCACCTCTGAGTAGGCGGTATGCAACTGAATACAGCTGGAGTTTCTTCAGTTGAGCTGCATAGGGCATTGGTTTGAGGCCAGTGATCCTCTTGTTGAGGTACTTCTGTGGTCTTTCCAGCTGTTGCAGGTGTCTTGTAAGGTACATCCCAAATGGGGCATTGTACTTTATGATGGGTCTGATGAGTGATGCGTAGAGGGGCACAATGACCTCTTTTGATCTGGATTAGGTGGGCCACATAGAAGGATTTTCTAACCACTTTGGCAATGTGATTATCAAAGGAAAGATTACTATCTACTTGGGTCCCCAGATCCCTTATTATGTCTTCCATATTTAGGGGGCTACCACCTATGTGGTAGTTTGTGGGTACTTTGTTTTTTCCAAAGGGGGTGACTGTGCACTTTTTGGCATTTAGCTTGAGGCCATGGTTTTGACACCAGATATCTGTCTCAGTGAGACCCTTTTGGAGGATGTCTGTGTCAGCTGGAGAGTCAATTATAGCCCCTAGTCTGCAGTCGTCTGCGAACTTGGTTAGCCATAGACCTCCTGTGCTTGCCTGTACCTCTGAGAAGTACATGCTGAACAGGATGAGTCCTAGGACTGAGCCCTGGGGAATGCCACTTGTAACTGGTTTAGAGTCAGACCTAGCTCCCGCAACTCTTACCATGTGGGTTCTGTCCGTGAGCCAGTTGGCAACCCATCTCATGATCTAGGGGTTTATGTTCAGGCTGGTGAGCTTGTCTATAATACCAGAATGGGGAATGGTGTCAAAGGCCTTTGTGAGGTCTAAGTAGGCTGTGTGGACCACCTTTTCCTCATTTATAGCCTTGGTAACTGTCTCAAAGAAGTCCACCAGGTTTAGGAGGCATAATCTGCCATTAATAAACCTGAACTGGGTAGGGTCCAGTGTTTGGAGGTTTCCAATGTCTCTGTTAATGAGATTCATAATGCTGTGCTCCATAGCCTTGCAGACCAAGCTAGTCAGGCTTACAGGGCGATAGTTCCCGGGGTCTGTTGTGGCTCCACCTTTGTGGAGTGGAATAACCGTTGCTGTGCGCCACTCTATGGGCATGTAGCCTGTGGAGAGGCTGAGTTTGAACAGTGTGTCTAGGTGAGGGGTTAGTTCATCTTTGAACTCATGTAGGACGCAGCCTGGGTCACCGTCCGGTCCCATTGATGCTGTGGTTTTGGCTTTGGAGAGGGCTGTTTTAACCTGAGTGTCTGTGATTTCAGGGCCACTACGTTCTTCTGGTATGGTTATGGGCCCTTTTGGGGGTGAGAGAGGGTGAAGTTTGCACTGAACCTGTCTGCCAGGATGTTGGTGATATCAGTTGGTTCAGTGTATTTTGTGCCATTCTGCACCAACTCCGAGCAGATCTGAGAATTGCCACTTAGGTTCTTGACATAGCTAAAGAATGCCTTGTGGTTATCCTTGGAGTCCTTGGCAATTTTGTTTTCGAAGCTAGCCTTGGACGATTTTATGAGGGATCATCGTTTCTTGCGGATACTGATCAGGGATGTCTTCCCTTCTTGGGATTTTACTCTATTCTGTACTAGTTTCCTCCTTCTATTGTATAGCTTGTTTATGGCAGGGGTCCACCAGACTGGGTTCCTTTTCTTGGAGGAGTGAGTCTTGGTTTTGCTTGGGATAGCACGATCCATACATTCTTGTAGGTGCCTGTAGAGTGCATTAATAAAGGATTTTGCAGCTTGGGAAGCATTATCCTTTAGCATGGGGGCTTTGAAACTTTCCACCTCGGTCTTAAGTAACGTGAAGTTACATAATAGCTTCAAGTATGTTGGATGGGTGGTTGATGAGAAGGGAAGTCTGGATGAAGAGGTCAAAGCTAGAATCAGAGGGGCTGCAGCCAACTGGCATATAGTCTCTGATATAGTGAATGGCAGAAGAATGCCAAAAAAGCTGAAAGGTAAGGTGTAGAAGACCCTGGTGTGACCAGTACTACTGTTTGGTACAGAAATCTGGGCAGTAAAGACAGAGCAGATGAGGAAGCTAGAGGTGATGGAAATGAAGTGCCTGAGAAGGGTGGTAGGATGCACACTGTGGGACGGACAAAAAAATGAGGAAATAAGAGCAGAAGCCAATGTAGCTCCAATTGCAGAAAAGATAAAAGAGAGCAGATTATGGTGGCTCGGGCACATGCACAAAAGCAGAAGACAATCTGGTGAAGAAGATGACAAAACAGGAATAAGGGAGGCGGAAATGAGGACATCCAGTAAAGAGGAGGATGGATTGTGTGAGAGAAGATCTGCGACAGTCAGGGATAAGTGTTGAAGAAGGCAGGAGTGTGGTGACAGGTGACATGACACCCGACCCCATGTAGAAAATGGAAAAAAAGGGACTCATGATAGTGATGATAAGCATCAATAGATTCTGAGCAACCTTGTCTCTCATGAAGCACAAATGATGCATAAATGGTGAATTCTTTCTTGGCTCATATATAGCCAACCTTATACATACATGGAAAGGGGAAACCAACAATTTATCATTCATATTTAAAAAAAGAAAATAATCAGTTTGGTAATTACATTTACTGTGAATCTGAATTCTGTAAGTGCAAATTTCTGGGTTGTAAACATTTTAGTGCCATCTGTATATAACATATGCTTTTCAGTTATAATTACAGAGCATTTGATGGGCTGCTAAATCAGTTAGATAAACTGGGTCTTCTTGGCTATTTTCATTGCTTGGTAGCCAGTCTTGTGATCATTTAAAGATGCATTTAATCTATAAGACAACTGCATGCCAAGACTGAACAAACATTAATCAGTGTCAAATACAAATTATACGAAGTGATACAGGTGAAAATTTAAATGGGGATTAGAAACTTTAATAAGGCATTAATAAGTGTGTTAGAGAAAAATATAAGTAGAGATCTGAATAAGGTGTTAAAAGAAGTAAATCTAGTTAGTGCACCCATGCCGGATGAGCTAAGGTAGAGATTTTATGGAAATTTGTGAAATGAGCAACAGTATACAATATTGCTAGGTATGAAAGAGTGATATGAGCAGGGAATAAGAGACAGAGAGGTATGTGAAGGAGTAATATATAAATATATATATATATATATATATATATATATATATATATATATATATATATATTTCTTTTTTTTCTTTTAAAGGGAAAGAAAACGTAAAAAATTAGAGTCTGCTGAAATTAAATCATGCAGATTATAAGTTGTTTATACAAATATTACAGAATAGATTTGGGAAAGTAATGGGGAGGTGGTTTATGAAGGAAATTGTGGGTTGGAGGAAGAGCTACGTTGACTATAATAAATGAAGTAGTTGACTATATTGTGGAGAAGAAAGTGAGAGTAAGGTAGTTAGTTGTGATGTGGAAAAAGCATTCAACAGTACTGAACATGATAATATGTTGGAAAATATTCGAGAGAGGGGACTGGGTCTAGGTGGAAAATGTGTTGCATTCAGTATAAATTAATTTGTTGAATAAAGTAATTGTTAATGGATGGATTGGTGAGGGAATATGCATTTAGAGAAGAGTGAAACAGGGATGCCCCATGATTTGAGATTTATTTGCAATAGTTATAAATTTGGTCAAATTAAGATGTAAGGAGAGAGTTGGGTCGACAGAATGGAAAATAAGAGATAGGCTGATAATTCCAGTATTTATGGCATGTACTGATGATTTTTTTGTAATTCCTAATAATAAATTGCTGGTTAAGGAAATGATTTATATAACTAAGAAAGAATTATATGATGTAGGATTGGTGGTAAACAAATAAAAACTTAAGAGATTTGCAGATGCTGTAAGAACTGGAGGGGTATATTTCTCAGAGTGTGAGATAAGTATAATGGGGATTAAGACTGAGAAAACAGGGTCATAGAAAGACAATGGAAGGAAATGTTAGAATATATAAGGCCAGTAGCAAATATGTGAGAAGCATTTCAAATGACATTTGCAAAAAAGTGTATCTGATATATGCACATATGTTGGGGAAACTGAGATACATGGGAGTGGTGCAAACATTTCCAGACGTTCAAGGAAAATAATTATAGAGAATTGTTTTGAGGGTTATTTGAGATTCAAGGTTGAATCGTATTAAAGGAGGGGTGCTGTGTTGTATAAAAAGAAGCCAGAGGGGTTGGTTTATTGAATCCCATTGCACATTTAGCTTTGCCCAATTTATACTGAATGCTGTATACTGTGCAGGAAGAAGGATGAATATATATATATATATATATATATATATGTATATATATATATATATATATACATATATTAGGGAAGATGATATGGGAGAAATGCAAATAATTTTAGATGGCAGAGAGCAGAGGAAAAAGAATTGTATACTGAAATAAAGAGATTAAACAGTACAGTAAAAAAAATAAAAAGTTGGTGAAAAAGTAGGAATGCATGGTATGATGAAGTTAAGGACAGAATTTATTTCTGTGAAGTCTTGGATGCAAAAATATGTGAATATTAAAACACCAATAAAGGAAAGATGGGCTATATATAGAAGGGTTAATACAGTGACAATTTTTTATGGAGAGTAATGTAAAAACATTGCTAGTCAAGAGGCAAATTAATATAAACAGATGAATGATTTATGTCAAATATGCAAACTGGAGGAATCTGTTGAACATGCATTTTGGAATGTTATAGAGTTAAGTATGGGAAAGGTTTAAATATATCAATTTGAATATTTTCAAAACCAAGATTTTAGACAGGTGTTATGGGGTTTATAATGGAAAGAAGGATGAAAATGATACTATGTACAGGGTATTAATCATCCAGGCATACAGAATATGGAATAGCAGCTGTATAATAAAATGTGAGATTGGGAAATTATCTGAAGAATAAAGAAATGATTGTGCAGCAAGGGGTGCGGGATGAAATTCAAAATGTTAATATATGTTTAAATCAATATGTAGATGTATTTCCTTAGTTGAAAGTTATTTTGTTGCACTTTGTGTTTTATACTGTGAAAATGTATAGATAGAAAACTGAATGATGTATATGAAAAAAAAGCCCATAGTCTATTCCTCTTTGTGGCATGGAGGCTGTCAGGAAGAGATGCATGATGGAGGAACTAGAAGCATTATTGACAGCAAGCAAGTGGCAAGGAGATTGTGAAAATAATAGGAAGTTGGTACAGTTAATGTGGTTGAAAATGTTATTAAAGAGATGGATATATCTACTGGTGAATATAACTCAGCAGAATCAATTCAATCTAAGGAGAAAACAGAATGACTTAAAGTAACTGACATCCAGCCAGGGGGCTGGATAATGATCATTTGTGGGGTGCAATGACACCCTGAATCTTTCCAAAGACTAACAGGCAAGAGGAGAGTGACAGTGGGGGGCACTGAGAGCAGGATGTTTGGCTGCAGTAGGCAAGCATGGTTAAGACACGTGCAAAGGCTGCTGTTGTTAAAAAAGGAAAGAAATGAAAATAGATATCTTTGGAGAAGATTGCCTAGACCTGTGGTGGGAATAGTAAGCAAAAACGTTACTATAAAAATAGATGCATTGTGTGGGACAACATGATTATTCCCATGGTACTTATATGTGCATCCTTTATTCATCTGTTTGATGTGACTTCGGAGATTGTTAATTTATTACAAAAATATTGTGAAATATATAAAAAATTAGTATCCCTGGAGTAAATATGTTTTTACAGGGTAGAGACTGCGAATACATAAAATCATTTAATCCCAGGCCTTGGCTGAAAATGGGCTCTGTCCCAGTCAGAATTTCCCCAGCAAACAAATGTTAAATAAATAATAAATAAATATACAGTTTAGATTTAATGAAGTTTATTTCATTTATTATTATTTTATTTTATTTGCATTTGTTTGCTGGGAGGTCTACTGGACCAGAATGAGCCCGTTATTAGTAGAGGCCCGGGGAGAAAAGCTCCACAAACCAAACATGATAAAGCTACAGAATCAAAATACAGAAATCAAGCAGCAACGGTAAAGAACACATTACAGAATAGGTAATACAATAAAATAAATAAACATCTAACATCTATATAACTAGTATTAAGTACCGGCGAAGGGTATTCAAAGTTTTTAAAGGAATGTGTAAAGAGGTGAAACATGTTAAAAAGACAAAAGATAATAGAAATGTTTGGAATTGAATCAGGAGTGTCAAGTTATTTTGAAAATTGATATTGAAAGTTTTGCATTTGCCTAATATTGTTTTTATTCCAGGCTGCAGGAACATATTAACTATCTGGGACAGCCAAAGGCCTGTTATTTTTGTGGTGTATTGCTCATTTAATTAATTAATGTGATAAATAATGGTGTCAACAATATGAAAAGGGGGAACCATACTATGCAGTATTGTGAGCTGGAGTATAATTAATACAAAAAATGGACCTTTTTGGCTTGATTGTGATGACAAAGAAGATGATCTGTGGAGCAAGAAATAGAAGGAAGAGTTTTTCTGATTTTATAGTAGAGTTAGTTGATGCAAAGACAGAAGGTAGTAATATTGAGGAAGTGGCAAGAAATGGATTGTAAAACATACAGGTGGGGTTGCAAGAAAAAGAGTTTACTGTCTAAAATAAATCTGAGGTATTAGGAGCAGAGAATGAGTCTGAAGGGAAAATGGAATAATAGGACAATAGGGATTGAGAAAGTGTTATGGTGAACAAAAGGGAAAAAATTTCATCTTTAAAGGGATAGTCCCAGAGATTTTTTTGATTCTTCTCTTTGCTTACATTTTCAGACTGGCTTTCTGAGCATGTCCCAGCTTTGGCTGTGGGGGCTGGGGGAAGGGTGCTTACAGAAAGTTTCAACAGTCTTAGTCAAATTCCATCTCAAATTGCAGTTGTACTCTCAACAGTGCTCACTGAATCATTCATTAGTTTCACCTGCGCTTTTTAAAAAATAGCCCTTGAGGAATTTTATGACCTCACTTGCTACTACCTTGCAGGAAAGTATATGAGCAGTGAAAAGCTAAACTATTAGTAAAAAGAGTTTTCTGTTCATTTCCTATTTTATTTTGTGCAGATTTCTGAATGCTAGCTAAGTGCTATGGTGTTACGCATGACCACCACTTGCTCTGCAGAAAGCATCAGAATGCTGCAAGTTTCTAAAACAGCAGTAGAAGCAGTCTTCTTTTTTCATGTCTTATTTTTTTATCTCTGAATACTAGCCATGTGTAAGGGTTTTCTGACTTGCTGTAAAAAATACACAAGCAATAGATTCATTTTAAACAATGAAGTTCAAAACTTGCGGTCACAATGGGGGCTGTACAGTACAGCAAACTGTGATAGTTCTACATACAAATTCGGACATTGCCTTACTATAGAGTAAGCAGACTATGTCAAAAGACTAGTAAGATTTTGTAAAAATTCATTAAGCTGTATTCTTTTGACTATACTGCTCGGAGTTATGCTATGCAGAATAAATAAAAGGAAATAAAGATCAATGTGTTATCATTTTGTTAAATATATGGACTATAGGGCAAAATGAGACAATACAGATAAAGAAGTTGTGGAGAGTTAAAATAGTGTGGAGTTTTGGGTAAGATACATGTCCTGGGATAACTGTATTAAGATAAGCAAATGATATAAAGATGTTAGATTTGATTGTGGTAGCACCTGGAGGGGCAATTGTGTTAGATATAATAATAATTATGTATTAGGTATGCGTGTTATATAGGGTTGTGACACCCAACCACTGGATCAGTAATCAAGGAGCCTCAATCCTCACCACTGGCAACAGTGGGGACATGCACTGGGAGGATGACAAGTTACACACACAGTACTTCCAGATGCAGCTCTCTGCATCAAGTGCAATGTCCCTTAAGAGTACACAGAAACCAAAGTCAGTCTGGGGCTGGTTCCTCCCTCTTTCTCCAGATCCCCAATAAGACTCCCCACCAGCACAGCTATAGAGTTGAGATCTCAGCTGAGTGACCAGGCCAAGACCTCCAGCACCCTCTCTGTCCATCCAGTGCTTCTTGTCTCTGTCAAAGTAGTTGACACACACAGCCTTTAAGGCTTGATTTATATATGCACACACCTAGGAAAGGCTGGCACAGGTTTACTAGCTATGCCCCCTTCTGCCCAGACTATAAGGTACTTTCTCTTGCCACCAGTCACTCCTTATCAGCTACTTTAAGGCCCTTAGCAAAGGGTGTCCAATCTTACTGTGTAATGTTACTGTTAATACAAATGGTAGTTTGACCAAGAGCAAGGCTATTAGGAGACACCAAGTAAATATGCAAGTACTCTCAGAACTTAAATATCTCTAGACAGATCAGCCACAATGAAAGTTTAAATATATTTAATAATAAATAATAAAAGAACAAGAAAATGCCCAGTGCATAATTACAGTGACATCAGAGTTCAAAATCACAGGAAATATTTAAAACAATATTGCAGGGCAGTCTCAAGTAAATAAAGAAAAACATCTAAACTGAGTGTTGCTATATTTCTGGCTGTATCTAAGAGAATTATACTGTTCCCTAGACTTACTTACTCATAGTAAGGCAGATCTGTGGTGAATGGGTCTTGTCAGGTCCAAGACAGAATACATAATGCTTTGCCTCTCTCAGAGAGTTCTTAAATTAATATCTCAAATATTACTGCTGAGATAGCTTGCAGGATGACTTCATTTCTTCTCATCTGACTCTATCCCAGGTGAAACCCCCCCCCACTGCTGGAAGCTAGAAGTATTTAGCATCTACCTGTGAAAATACATAGACCTCAGATCTTGGGCAAATGGTGGAAGTCATACAGCAATTTTAACACTTCCAAGACAATGCAGAAAGCTCCCTAGTTTTAGACATTGTGTCTCTTGCTGCACTGGAACTGAAAGATATTATATTTTTATGGACTGGCCGTAAGTAACTTAATTTCAGCTATTTTTCTGAAGTTAACCTTCTATTTTTCAGTTTCCACTGTTAAATATATACCTCTAAACAGTTACAATAGTGCAGGTGCATTTCTGTTCTAGTCCAGTAGGGCATGTTGTGGTTACACTTTAAGCACTTTGCAAAAACCTTTTCAACACACACTTCTGTACCAGCAATTTGATATACACCTGACATACATTTCTAATACATTTGTAATACAAGTATCTTTTATGAATCATGTTGATATTCACAAAAGACATAATTATTTACAAAACTCTAGATAGCTGGGTTGGCTGTATCCCCTTTCACAATAAGGGAAATGTGTATTTATGAGTATACTATGGCAAAAGAGGGGGAGAATGTCGTTAAGAAAATCTTCCTCTATGTGGTAATTAATGGGTTAATAATGTTGATGATGATGATGATAATAATTATAATAATAATAATAAGGGACTTAAATTGTGATATCATGGGAGAAGAAAGGTCTCAGGTGCTATAAAAATATTTGATTTATTGAAAATGGAGCAACTATGAAAAGGGCAAGAGAGGAAGTAGGAATATTTCAGAGGATGGACAGGAATTGAAATACTTTGCTATATTTTTAAAGGAAAGAAGAAGAAGAGGTTAATAGGAGAAGTATAGTTACATTTTAATCATTTAGCCATGTCAATAAAGTAGAATAAACTGTTATGTTACAAAAGAAAGAAAATAAAAAAGATGACTAATATTTTGAATCTTGACTTATTTAATTTAATCAGTTATGGGAACATCCTATAACAATGAGAGACGTTTTATAACTCTTAGATAGAATGTTGGCTGTTGTCTAAAGAAAAATACATGGAAGTGCTTATGGGGATAGAAAGAACAGTGAGAAGTATGCAACAAGTACATTACAGACAGACATTAAGAAGTGTGGATAAATTATTGGAAAAAAGATGATGTGTTATTCTGGAAAAAAGAGACGGAATTGTATGAACAAATAAAAAAATGATGCCACGATTGTCTTATCTGAAAGGAAGGAGGGAAGAATTTTATTTATTTATTTTACATTTGTTGACGAGGCTAGTCCAGCTGGATATATGTCCATTTTCAGTGGAGGCCCGGGGAGAAAAGCTCCACAAATTACAACAACATAAAAGGTCAAGACAAAGACATTAACAGTAGAATTTGGTACATAAGAAGTTTTAAAAAATATTACAAGCCTAAGATTATATATTTTATATTTCAGTAGGGAAAGAAAAGTTTATCTAAGAATAGATGAACAAGACTAAGACATGTGCATTAGAAATGGTGTATTACAAATCTTTATAACATATTACAAGCCTAGGATTTTATATTATGTATTCTATTAGGGAAAGAAAACTTAATATAAGACTAAACTAGATATAACTAGTAGTTTATATTAATAGGTACTAAGGTCACACATAAACCTAAGAAAGAAAACACTAGAGATCAATGGATAGAGTATAGAAGATCAACATACAAGGATGCATTTATAGTGTTCTTTATCACCAAAGTTGTGATCTTATATGAAGGTGGTTGATCATTCCACAGTATATACATATTTACATGAGAAAAAAATCCTAAGAAAGGTTAAGCTCACTAGTAATTACTGAGTAAACACAAGATCATGATCATGAGAGACTAGGAATCGTGGGAGTCTAGTTAATGGTCTGGTGTTTAGTCTGGGTTAACACAGGGGCATAGCCAGTGTGATTTAAGGTAGGGTTTGAGCTTACTTTTAAATAAGCTGGCAGAGGATATTGAGGTTAGCTGGCTTGGGAGGATGTTCCAGGCTTTACCTACTGTATTGGAGAACAAGATGTCACCAGCTGAGTTGTTGGATTTTGATATTTGTACAAGTAGTTTATTAGATGAGCGTAAGGTCTTGAGATTGTTATAGGGAATGACTAGGGAAGTAAGTATGGGTGTATTTTGAGGTAATTACAGGATCTTATGGGCTACTATTAGTTGATTAAAAAGTATTAGATTTGGCAACTCTAACCATCCTAGCTGATTCAGGTTGATACAGTGATGAATTCTACAGGAGGATCCAGCTGCAAATCTGGCAATATTGTTGTAGGTGGATGAAAGTTTACTCAGATTACTTCTACATATTTTGGTATAGATAGGGGAGGCATAGAGCAGGGTAGAGATAAATAAGGTGGGTGCGAGCAATGGTAACCTTGGCTGGAGGTGTTAGAAAGGGTTTGATTCTATAGAGGGAACCTAGTTTCTTGTTTACTGTTTTTATAGTGTTATTAATGTGAGGTTCAAAAGACAAGTTATTATCTATTAGTACTCCGAGTAGTTTGGTGGTTGGCTCAGGAGATATTATAGTTCCGTTATTTGAAGTAATAGTAAAGTTAAGTGGGGAGGTTCTGCGGGTGGGGGTAAATAGTAGCATTTTAGTTTTTTTTGGGGTTAAGGATAAGACGTCTTTGTAGGAGCCAGTTTTCAACTGTACTAAAGGTCTTTTGGGTTAGTGACTGAAGCTCTGATTGAGAAGTAGCAGAGCATATGAGTGTGGAGTCATCAGCGTACTGGATACAGTCGGCTTGTGGAATTACAGAATGGAGGTCATTTGTAAAGATGGAGAAGAGTAATGGACCCAGTATAGATCCTTGCGGGACCCCTAGGACAACTGGGAGGTGGGAAGATAAAGTATTTTCCCATAGTACAGCCTGTTGCCTATTATGTAGGTATGACTGGAACCACTGTATAGTATGGGTGTCCAATGACAGGTTTTTGAGTGTGTCTATAAGCAGGTGGTGGTTAACCATGTCAAATGCTTTAGACAGGTCAATAAATAGGGCTGAGGATAGAGTATCATTATTACGATTACTGTTAATATGGTTAGTGAAGGATAAGAGAGCAGAGGTGGTGCTATGAAATGGTCTAAAGCCATGTTGACAGGGTGCTAATAAATTGTGATCAGGAAGGTAGGTTAACAGTTGTAGGTGAATACATTTTTTCCATTATTTTTGCCAAAGGAGATAGAATAGCTATGGGCCTGTAATTGGACAACTCCTTGGAGTTACCACCTTTATGCAGGGGGAATAATGTGAAAGACTTTCCAGATTAGGTGAATAGTTCCTTCAGAAATAGTTATGTTAATGAGGATGGATATGGGGTAGGCTATGACTTTAGCAGCTTTTTGCAGGTATTCTGCAGGTAATAGATCAGCAGAGAGTGTAGTGGGTTTAAGTTTCTGTATGAGGTTACAGATGAGTGAAGTGGGCACCGGCAGAAAATGAAATTGAGGAGGATTATTGGTAAAGGTTGCGGCAGAGCATGGGGTGCTAGGGGATAGCTGGTTGGTTAGGGATTGTATAGTTTCATGAAAAAAAGTATTAAATGAGTCAGCTATTTGGATGGGATTGTTGTGATCAGAGCCAGAGGGAGTACTTGAGCGTCCAGGGTGTAGGAGGTTATTGATACCTTGCCAGAATTTTTGGGGATTATTTTGGTTGGTTTGTTGTAGTTGGTAGTAGTAGTTTCTTTTATCAGCTAATATGTTTTTTTTTGTTTCATTTCTTAGCTGTCTGAATTGCAGGTGATCTGAGGGGCTTTTTGTTGAGTGCCATTTGGCCCACGGTTTATTTCTTTGGAGGATTTTTTGTTTGGTAGTTTTGGTGAGCCATGAAGAAGTTTCTCCCTTTTTAGCAAAATGGGTGAAAAACAAGGAAGGTTTAGTAAGGGTACTGAATGATAGTAAAGTAATGAAAAATATACACTAGCAGATACTATAGACATAATGATTCATTATTTTACTTATCTGTTTTTATTGTTATGAAAGAAGATTAAAAGGTGAGCGGAAAATGAAGAAATTTGCAAAAGATGTACTAGATGAGTTCGAAAAAAGTATAAGCATATAGAAATTGGATGGAATATTAAAACTAGTTAATGTTGATTCTGTTCCAGGAATAAATGTGAATGGATATACATATATCATACGAAGGAGGAGTGGAATAAGGTGTTTCTATATAGACTGAATGACAGGATGCAGAAAGGCATACAAAATATGGAGGCATGTGAAAAAAAAGATATTTAGAATTGGCATCAGACAAGTAATACAGATTATAAAATATTGAAAGTAATACAAAACTGATTTAATACAATTTTGCAAGGATATATTATTGTGGGATTATATGTATTAAAGGGAAATATAGTCAGGAAATAGTCAGGAAATGTTATGGCTAGTAAGAGATAGTAAGAGAGACTCTTCATGGGTGAGACTAATGAGTGGTAGAGACAGGAATGCTTGTTATATATGTGCATTGTTTAGTTGAAGGAAAGAATGCCAGTGAACTGCAGAACTTCAACTTTCCAATTTCAGGTTAAAATAATACAAACAAGTGTTCAACATGTTCTGAACAAGTTAAATCTAAAGTGGAGACCAAAGTGGCAAAAATTCCTGCTCCTACAAATATTTACTCTTCAAATATATCTTGGAAGAAATGGTCTCTAAAGACAAAACAGATACTACTTTGGGTTCCAATAAACTACAGGTCAATCAAATTATGCAAAACCCCCCCCAAAAAAACAGCTGTATCAGGTAGAGATTATTTGGTAGCATGTTCGATCATAAGAGACTTTTTAATTATCCCTTAAAAAAGTGATGGAAGTATCCAAAATGTAATCAAAGACTGGTACATCTTTGGATATTTAAGGTAACACAGAATCGTTGTCCATAGTTATTGGCTCTGACTCTGGAACAGGTAAGCAGGATGCTGTAACACTGGGAATGCCTGCAGAAAGAAATTATATTTTTATGATATCAAATAAAAACATAAGCTTAATGAATATTTAGATAACTAATGAAAATAATGTGACAACAGCACTGATAAACATTTTGACAAGTTACATGCAATTTCAGAGAAGTTGTCAAATTTAGAGATTAGTGTGACACAATAGCCACCACGCAACTCACTATAAATAAAATACAAGAAAATTAAATGCAACAAGCAGATCAACTTGGACTATTAGAAGAGAAAGCTCAAACACTTGAGACTAATCAATCTTTTTAAAACCAAAAATTGAGTGTACAAAGACAAAATGAGAGGATGAAGTCACAGCTAATAGATTTTGAAACAGATCTAGATGGAAGAAACTTCAAATAATTGGAGTACCTGAAGAATGTGAAAAACAGAAATGCTTAGAACACATAATATATGAAAATTTCAGTAAGCTACTAGAATTGCACCAAGTGTAATCCTTTGACTGTTTTAGGTTTGAAATCAGCAGCAGCTAAAGAAAATACAAACAGAACAATTATAGTTAAGTTTTCTGAAACTAAAGATTGATAAAAAATTCTTGCAGCAGCAATTCAAAAGAGACAACTATATTTCAATGGAACAAAAATCCAATAGTTACAGATCTGCCTTATGAAGGTATGAAAGTGAAAAGATCCTTCACAGAGATTCATATAATTTTATGGAAGAAAAATATCAAATCTTTTTTTATGTCTCCAGCAAAATTGAAAATCACATGGAAAGGAGTTCCATTTGTTTTTCATCTCCAACAGAAGCAAAACATGAATTATCTATACCAGGAATACTTAGATTCCGTAGTACCAGCTAAGACTGTTCCTGCATGACAGCTACAGTGGAATTTTACTGGACTTTTTGGGGGTTTTCTTTGCTGTTACTTTTCAACTTTTTTCTCATCTAGGAATATACGTGTGATGGCTGGTGGAAGAATTGATAAGACTGTACTGTATTGTAATTAACTGGAAACACTGTAATGAGACTGAGAATGAAAGTCTTTATCTGTTAATTACCCAAACTCCTGCTGAACAGGTGCCAGTCTCTCCTTAATGGGCTAAGTCTTGTGTACTTTTCAGAATGAATTTTCCAAACACTGTAGTTTATTCAATAAGGCTTTATTAGATGTTTACAATATCCAAATATTGTTTTTATTGACAGTGCTGATAATATCCAAAATTACTGCATGCCATATTCTGATTGTCCTAAACAACGTAAACTAAAATAATAATAGTCTTTATCTGACCTGTCTTCTGTACATTGGCTCGAGTACCTGTATTGTAGCTTAATCTTTTTGGTAGTGTCAGGTCAAGCAAACTAACTAACCTTAACTGAACTGCTATCCTGAATGCAATATATTATATTGCTTCAGTCCAGTAAGTTTTCTTATTTACGCTTCCTAACCTTGGTCTCAGGCTTTATCTTGTATGTGCTTTATTTAACATTCCATTAAGGAACATTCTGTAGCTGGCAAGATTGTATCTTTCCCTTAAAAAATTATGTATTTTTTACACACTTTATGCTTATTTTTCCTTTCTAACAAACTGTCTCTCATACTTAACCAGCAAATTAATTTTTTTTCCCTGCTTAACTGTCTTTTATGCATAAATAAAACAAAATTTATTTTATCTTTTAGCCTGTCTAATGTCTAATTACTTTAAAATAAAAATCCCTTATCTAACAGCTGGACTATCTGTTTCTGAATGTATTTGGATCCTTCAAGACAAGATACGTAAAAATGTTAGTTTTTAAACACTGATAATGTCCATAGTGGAATTGCAAGTTTAGAAACACACTGGAGTGAAGAACAATGTCTGCTTATAAAAGAAAAATATAATTGGACTAAAAACATATTTAGCAATTTTGGCTCATCTAAATATGATGGTGTTTTGATTATAATTAAACACAATTGCTAATTTAAGATACAGCAGATCTATTTTGGTATAAAAAGAAGGGTATTATTCCTATTTTTAACCAGCAGTATTTATAACATAACTGTTGGCTCTCTTGTACCCTTTATTGATTATACACAAATTTTATATGGTATCTCTGAAGGTATGTAGTAGCTAGGTCACACTACTATAATTTTAGGGAGATGTTGGATTGCAGTTTTAGACTTGAATTTAGATAATTACTATCCCCCAGGAAAATATTTCTATCATTTGAAACATGGTAATATGTTAAATAACTTTCAATTGAAAAATAACTTGCATGATTGTTAGACAGTAAAATGCCCCAAAATAAGAAATGTTACTTATTTGTAGCACAGCTATAAACTTGGTACTGGTTTAGACCTGTTTTTATGACTTTTGAAAACTTTCAAGGTACAGAATTTGAGAATATAAGAAATGTTACATGGTCTGAACATGGTATGCCCAAAATTATTTCACAAAACAGTAGCACTGTGAAACTTATAAGAAGGACTTTTTTCTCCAGTTTGGTTCCAACAACTGGAATTTGTAGAATGTTTACAGCATTAATACTATTTTGGAAACAGAATGCAAAAGTGGAAGTTTCCTTGAATTATAAATGGGATGCATTCAAAGCCGTAATATATTCTTATATGAAAATGGTTAACACAAAAATACAATTTATAAAAGAGCAAAAATCAAAAAGTCAGAACAGTAACTCATGGTTATTAATACTGTACTAACTATGATAAATTTATAAAAACAATGGGAAGCTAAAATAACAGAACAATGGGATCTGCAATATTCAATTAAAAAACAGATTAGATACAATATATTTACAAATATATTTTTCAGTTAGACCAGTCAGGGGAAACTACAAGCATCTCAGTGCTGAGAAATGAAGTGTAACAACACTATTACTTGGATGTTAGGAGAAAATGATGAAATATATCTAAGTTTTGATTAAATGGTAAGGTTTTAAATAACTATTTTGTTAAAGTCTACAATAAAGAATGGTTTTCAGATGTAAATAAAATCAAAATGTGGTTAACTTTGACCCCTAAATCAGATTTAAGTTCCATTGATCAAATAATAAGATTGCAAGATACAAAAGAGAGCGTTACATTTATTAAAAGTAAAAAAAACTCCTGGGCCTGATGGATATATAATAGACCCAGGGATTCATGAAGCTTGTGCCAGCTGCAGGCGTAGCGTCGGCATTCCAATGCCAAGTATGGCCAGCGAGTGATCCACGTACGAGCTGTTCCCATGTGCACTACCTGCGTACGCTACACCCGCACAGCTCCCGGGCCCTGTATGCTAATTAACCCATGTGCAGCAGTGTAGCATGCAAATGAATATAGGTAGTGATCCAGGAAGTGGTGCAGGTGTAGTGTAAGCATGCAGAAATGTAAACCGTAAAAAACAGTTTACATTTTTGCAAACATAAAATCGGAGCCATGACAGCCATCCAAACACATGTATTATACTGTTAATATATGCTAATGGCTAAATATACACCCATTGGCATAAAAAATGTACAAAATATAAAAATTAACATTTAATATTTATATTCGCACTATCGTGACGTGGAAGCGCAGGGCAGCAGCGCGCAAAAGGGATTGCAAGGAAAATAGAAAAATATAGAATAAAACTGCAATGTAACACATATCATGAATTCCCCATAATAGTGAATGGCAGGCATGCTACACCACACCATTGTGCAAGGGTTGCTAAGGGGCTGTGACAGTGTTATGCATGGTAGCTATGAATTAGTAGGCAATGCCATGCAAATGAGAGGAGTAATGGTGAATCACAGATTCCCTGCTGGTGTAAGGATGCACCTGTGTCGAACTGGCTATAGCTTTGCTTAGCTGAGAGTACACAAGGTAACCAAGAATGCAAGTGAACGGAGATGAAAACACGCTTAAACCCAGTAAACAGGTTTGCGCGGTGCGCACCAGAGCTGAAACAGGAAGGATATAGGAAAGAAATAAGGAAATGCTGCAGCAGGGAAACTGGAGTACAAATGACTAATTAACACCTAGGAACCTACAGTGGGCCACTGACAACATCTAACAAGGCTGTAAGCAGCTACCTGCAGAACAGAACAGAACTTCTGTGTCACAAAGGGTGTTCAGATATGTATACATATATATATATATATATATATATATATATATATAATATATGTATATATATATATATATATATATATATATATATATATATATATATATATATATATATATATATATATATATATATATATATATATATATATATATATATATATATATATATATATATATATATATATATATATATAGCTGTGTCTGTGTATATGCGTATATATATATATATATATATATATGTGTGTGTGTGTGTGTGTGTGTGTGTATTCACATTCCGTAGGTGCATATATGTATTTAGTTATGACAGTTGTACAGATGTAGACTTGTCTATGTTGTTTCACAGAGTACAGTACATTCAAGGGTACTGTACATATGTGCACAAAGTGACTGTCTCATTTGTTTTCAGTACTGTGGAATACCTGTAGTAAGATGTGTATTATAAAAACCAAGAAACGTGTATATAATGCAGATGGCTTAGTGGTAAGTCCAGTGACCTCGGTGTGCATGGCCCAGGATTTAAGACCTGCAAGGCTTGTTGATAATGTCATTTAGGACTGAATAAGGCACTTTTATGCAGTTGTAAGTGGGTGTAAATGTGTTTTCGCAACAGTAAGCAGTGGGTTCACACAGGTACAAGACATGTACAACTCACAGTACACTTGAAATGCCCATCTTTGGCAATCCTGCTGATGTCACCCACCTAGAAATACACCTCTGGGACTGCTGTAACCCAGTAATCTCTGTAGTGTGTCATGTAACTGCGTAATGCTGTAGTGTGATAAACTAGTTTGGTAGGTGTTCTAATCCCAGACATGCTAACTGTGTGTGTGTGTGTGTGTGTGTGTGTGTGTGTGTGTGTGTGTGTGTGTGTGTGTGTGTGTGTATGTGTGTGTGTCTGTCTGTCTGCCTGAGAAGGGAACAATGTTTTTTAGAGTACACACACTCCTTACGATTCACATACTCACTTTTGGCAACCCTGATGATGTCACCCACCTAGAAATACACCTCTGGGACTGTTGTAACCCTGTAATCTCTGTAGCGCATCCTGTAACTGCGTACCACTAGAGTGTGAGTTAGAACTGTGGTAGGGATCCATCCACAATCATGGCAGTTATGTATATTTTCTGTGTGTTTCAATGTCTGTGTAGGGAGCAATGCATTATACCCTACTCACTTGCAGCACATTTACAATGCCCTACTTTGGTACTCCTGCTGATGTCATACCCTCTAAAATACAACTCTGGGGAACACGTTCCCTAGTAATCCTCGTGGTGTGTCCTATAACATTTCCATGCAGTAGTGTAATATAGATCTTGGTCATGGGTTCTATACCCACACATGTCAGTTGTAGACATGTTGTGTGTGCCTCACTGTCTGTTCTGTGAGCAATGCATTTTGGCCTACTCACTTGCAGGAAATCTGAAATGCCCTACTTTGGTAAACCTGCTGATGTCGTTCCTTGTGAAATACACTGATGGGGATGAAGTAGCTCAGTAATCTCTGTAGCATGTGCTATAACTGCGTAATGCTGTAGTGTGATAAACTAGTTAGGTAGGAGTTCTATTCCAAGACATGGCAGGTGTGTGTGTGTTTGTGTGTGTCTGACAGTCAGTGCCTGTGTGGAGGTGGCTGTGAATGTCTAACCTCTGGACATGTTGAGGAATGGGTTTTGTAGTTTTCCTATATGGTGGCCATTTTATATGTCACAATGTCCACCTCACGAGGTTTACAGATTTCAATCAGCCAAGAGACTGGGTTGGCAAGCCATACCCCTACATCTGGCAAAAGACCTGGTGAACTTAGTAAGTAATCCTACTATTACCCAGACTACAGTCTGAAACCATGTGTCATACACAAACACACTTGCCTAGAATATCCCGCTATGTTGCTAGTACCCTGCACATTGTTGACAGATAGTAGGCATGGTGTGATTGCAGTGGGCTGCAGAGGGCATGGCACCCTGTCCAACAGTACAACAGGCACATAATTGTGGACAATGCACCTTCACTATGTTCCCCACTGGACACCTGCAACATATGTGGTGCCATCAAATGTGATCCACAAAGGACATATGCCTTACACACATGCCCTGTATGGACAGATGCCACTGACACCAGGGAATACCTGTATCATGCTATCATTGCAAGTGCAGGGTCAACCTGCTGTCTATTAGCAGGTCCTGCCACACCAGGCCAGTATTGGCACATCTGATGATAACAGTCAGTGTACACATGTGCCAGGCAAACCAGGTACACTTAAACATGTCACTGTACATTATTGTGGGACATGCACATCCCAGACACTGTCCATGTCAATGACTATCATACACAGACATGACATGCATTGCAAAGCAATGGTCACACACAATGGTAACCAGGATGACAGGACAGGTCATACAATACCCATCTGTGTGGGGACATTGAAAACACTACACCCCTGAACCACAATGCAGACCATTGTCAGGTGGCCTGATGCCAAGGATTACCCCTCACCCAGCCTTGTACAGCCATCTTGCACAGCCAACCTCTACACATCCATGAAGCAATGCACACATGCATGTCAGTACTGGCACCTTGTGTCTGTGTGTGGGGTATGATGTTCCCAACCACAGTCACACCCAGTATAACTCCCATTGGCATACTGACTTATGTCAGACACATTCACATGCCCTAGCCCATAGAACCTCAGGATATCCCCTGTGGTGCATGTAATACCTGTGTATTACTGCAGTGTGGCAAACTTAGTAGTTAGGAAGTGTATTTGTGAGCCTGCCAAAGTGTGCCAATGTGTCTGAGTTCCTTAGAGAGTGTGGTTGTGTTGATAATGACATCTGTTCATGTGGACAGCCATGTGTACTACACCTAATGTATGTCTACAATATCTCTGTTGCAGATTTTGCTCACCAGCACACATATATGTTCTTACAGCACACCAACATGTCAGCTATGTGGCACATGGAGTAACTGCATGCACTTGTAATAGTAATGGCTAGTCAGTCAGGGGTTTGAACCTCTGTACTGGTATGTGTGACAGAAGATGCTTAGGTTTTAGTCTCCCAGCCCTTCTTTGATGTACTTTGCCTCTGTCTGTCCCTCCCACATACTCTCTGGTGGATGTGGAGATGTACACCTGCTCAGCAGCAGCTTGTGTTTTGTAAGTGATGGTCTTGATCAGGTGGTGGCCTCTGCACCTACTGCAGTCCTCCTCTAGCTGATTGAATGTGGAACAGCTGTGATGACATTCCCATAGCCATTTGCATGGAAACACAGTACAATATCTAGGAACATCATGTTGGTGTTTGCCCATGACAGTCGCTAAGAGTGGAACCTGGATCTGGTGTTTGGTAAACAGCATCACAGATAAAATTGGAATATTCCTCAAACAACATACACTGTGGAAAACAGCCTAAAGACAGGAGGGTGATGTGCCAGACATGACTACAGCATGTAAGTGTAGCTATGCTTCATTCAGACTACTGCCGTTTAACAGGTTGTGTGTGGTAATGGCTAGTCTCATGTTTTAATAACTGACAACACAGTGCTCTGTTTGTGAGGAAACCCCCATCTGTAGGGTCATCTGTGGACTGGTCAGTGTGTGGAACCATTTGTTTCTTGTGTTACTCACAGAACACACATCTGTGAACTGCAGAAGCATAGTGTGAGGCTTGCAGTCAGTACACGGTGACAGTGATGAGAGTTACTGACATCGCATCCTTGATTGGACATACATCACATGAATCAGTGGTATGACAGTCACTGTCTGAGGTTATCACAGTGACATGCCAATAATGGGCCACTGTTCATAGCTGCAGTCACAAGTCATCTACGCTTTGGACAGATGTCATGCAGTATATATGCATGTGTTGTGCTCCCTCTGCAAATGTATGACATCTGTTGTCTTGGGTTAATGGTAATATATATGCATGCTGTTATAAGTAATCCTGAATGCTGTTGAGTATTACTAAGCCTTATCTATGTTAAAACTGCAACACCATCGGCTGTATGGGATTGCAGGTCCCGACAGAACCAGCTGGCCATGGCACTGGGCTCCAGCATGTCTGGGGCCCAGCCTTGGACCTCCACCTCTGTTGGCTCTGCACCACCTTCAGGTGGAACCGCCACTGAGGATGGGGCTTGCACCCCCCGGGAGCAGGTCCAGACAGGAACTTGTCAGCCGTCGTATGGTCCAGGCTGTGGTGCGTAGGGAGCTCAATAAGGAGTTTTGATGCCAGCTATGCCAGCTCGAGGGCAGAGTGGCATAATTAGAGGGTGGGCCTGCCCCTCTTAGACAGCCCCCAGCACAGCCACCTTTGGGACTGTGAAGGTGCAGTGGTGGCTGCCCATGGGTGGGGACTCCCATCCCACTGTTTCCATTTGGGGGCTCATTGCCTTGTGACTGCCAATATACTCGCATACCGGCACTCAAACAGGCTTACACCCACTTGCTCCTGCACTTGCAAATGGACTGCATTTGGTGTTTGCATCTGACACTCACACCCCTGGGTGGGGGTGAGGACAACAATAATACCTTCTGATGCCTATTACATCGGCTTATATGCCTACAGTAGGGTGTTGTGACCATGTGTTTGTAGGTGTTGTGTAGTGGGTTATGCAACGGCACATATGGTCATGCCGTGCCAGCCA